>NC_053151.1:22574106-22584106 GCF_016808335.1 Panicum virgatum
AAGCCGGCCAGCCTAGGGCCTTTCGAGGGTGCCTTGGCCTCCCCTTCGACCTGGGGTTTCTTGGGGCTATTTAAAGCCCCCTCCCTGAGGCTCATGCATCAAGTCATTCAGGAGACAACGCCAAGGAGCAAAGAAGATAGAGAAACACCTTTCGGAGAGCCGATGGACATGCTAGTTGTCTAGGGGCTTCCCTAGCCGGCGTGGGAAGCTTGCAAGGAAGAACACATCGGAGTTCTGGAGCTAGGATCATCAAGATCAAGGTAGGGCCCCGGTTGTGATCTTGTGATGTACAATCATTGATGGTGAAGTTACTTGTGATTCCGAATCTTTAGCGACCATGTTCTCTCTTTCGATTTCGTTCTTTTCTTTGGGTTTGCTTCATCCTAGATCTATTATCGAGATAGATCGCTTAGCATGATCTTGTAGTCGTGGTGGCTAGAGGTTCATGGCGGAACTACCAAAGGGGGTTCGACTTGTTTATTATGCTTCGGGGTAGCTTAGTCCAAAAGGGGGCGTCGTGACAGGGCGTTGCTTTAGTAAGACGGGTTATCGAAGGATTGGATTGGAGATTTTGGTTTAAAGATGCTTTCCATTGAGATTCACTTCTATCTTGCTTCACTACATCTAGCTTTGAACTACAACATGTGCATGATCTAGGTGATCTAGATTGGTTATCTCTAACTTTCTCTTGCTACCTTCGGTGTTTGTCGCTTTTAGTAGATTAGATTCGTTTTACACCATGTCAACACAAAGGATTCTCTATGTTAGTAGATTGTTTCTTGTATCTTTGGTTCCGCGGATTGATAAACCTTGGGGGAATACTCTAAGGGAAAAGCTACATGATCCGTGCGCTTGCAGTATACAAATTGGGGCGCTAAGGAGCGTCAATAGCGCTGAAGCGCGCGACCCACACCCGGCCATCTGGGCAAGCGCCATGCCCCGATGAGTAGGAGGGCACGGCTGTCGCTGCAAAACCCGGGGCGCGAGCCTGGGCGGAGCGGCCGTCGGTGTAGATCTTGGTGTGTAACGCCCGGTTTACAAAAGGACATAAACCGAGCAATCATATACGTGCCAGGATCAAGTCACACGTATATATAACAGAATGAATAGTATATCATAGCACATATCACATAAAAAGATATAATAAAGTGAGTACGAATGTTATTTATTACATAAATGACAAAATATCTGATACAAAGTATGCGGAAGCATAAAACAGGTACGAAACTCTCGGAAGCTGGGCACCACAGGGACGTCGACTGGGAGACGACCGCCTAGAAGTCCTCATACTCCTGGTAGCTCTAGGTGAACTCCTCTGCGTCGCCGGGAACTGAGCAGCAGTAGGGTATTCCCAAAAAGAACAAGAGGAAAAGAGTAGAGGAGGCAAGTGTGAGTACACAACTTGTACTCAACAAGTATAACACAAACTATGAGGCTCTAAGATTGGCTGACTCAACTGCATTAGCTTTTAAGTCTTGGCAAAGTTTTATTAGAGCTATTTACTACAAGCTGATGAAATTACCATAACCCAGTTACATAGTAATTAATCAAAATTAATTATGAACTACTGAGAACCAAACCAAACCACCCGGGGAACCACCTTAATCAAAAGGAGATAGCCCCACTAATCAAAAGGAGGATCTGGGCCACTCATAACTGTGAGCATGGCTAGTATACCAGTTTTACACTCTGCAGAGGTTGCACATCTTTTCCCACAAGTCGTGAGCTACGCTAGTTGTTCATCACACTTCCGTAGGTGAGATGACTAGCAAACTCACTACAAGGCCATTACAAAGAATCTCGTTGGTAAGGCGTAACCGCGAGGGTTGGATCGGCGACGATGGAGCAGGTCTAGTGGGCATCAAGCACAAAGCACAGACGAGGCCACTCAGCACGAGGGCCATAGAAGCTTACCACCCTTGCCCCGCAGATAAGTTACTCCAATCCAAAAAGACCTAATTAGTAAGCCAAGACCGTCCCATTCCAGTCTTGTGGTTGCGCGGTTATCCCAGGTTGTCGCTCTAATGACGTACGGTCCTTATGGAGAGTAGCTAGCACAAAACATAGTGCGAGCCCCATAAACCAAGTTTCTAGAAAAACATATTTTAAGGAGACGTAAACCACTCAAGCACAAAGCACAAAGGGTAACACTTAGAATTAAGTTGCATAAGACCATTAACAATTTAATTAAAAAGGACCATGTGTGAGAGCGCAGCACCTAGCGCACCTAACCCAAAGGATATATATAAAGACAAAGTGGCTAGGACAGTCCTTATAGGCATACAATATTAAAATGCAATATGAAAATGTATTTAAAGTGATAGGAATATTTATGTTATACTTTCCTTCCTCAAACTGCTCCTGCTGCTCGAAGTGCCCCGCAAAAGGTGGCTCCTGGTACTCCTCCGAAGGATCAACGTCTACTCACGATCGCAACGCCAAAACAAGGTACAGCACATACACATACATGCAAACAAAGGCAAATGCTAAGAAACAGTACAACAATACATAAAAACAGCAAACAAAACTGAGCTAGAACTATTCTATGCGTTACAATGATCGCGTGAGCACAAAAACCAGCTAAAACAGAGCTAGAACGCGAAAACTAGGCTTAAAACAAGGTCCAGGGACTAAACTGCGAGAAAAAACTAACTTACAGGGGCTTCTGCACAAAAACTAGGGACCTAAATGTAGTTAACGGGTAGATCTGGGGGTCGGCGCGTAAAAACAGTGGGGCTGGACTGCGGGTTCTATTTCCAGAAAGCTCGGGGGCTAAAACGCTAAAAACTGGGCTGATCTGCAATTACTTTTGAACTGTAGTGGACTGTGGGTTAATTCCCGAAAAGTCCAGGGGCTCTTTAGCAAAAGTGCCTAGCCGAAGCGGTACGTGCGGATCTGATCTGTTGGATCACGATCCGGTGGCTCAGGACGATGGGGTACGCTGATCTAATCCTGCACGTTGATTCAAGATCGGGTGGTCAGGATGGCTCAGATGCGCGGGGCAGCGACACGAGGCTCGCCGGAGTCCGTCGAACTCGACGCTCCTATGGTCAAAATGGCCGGGATTTGGGTCTAGGATGATCAGCACGACACGCGTGATCTACCTGAGGTGTTTACGGGGTTTGGCAGGGATCTGGGCTGCGCTAGCAAAGACGACGGCGGTTCTACGCGGCTGTAGGCTCACCGGCGTCGGGTGTTCATGCCAGACTAGGCTCGGGTCTAGGCGCAAAAGGATGCGTGCGCGTGCAAAAGGCCAACACGAGTCTGGGCAAGGCCGGCGCGCGGCTGTGCAGTGGTGCGGGGGCATCCACCACGGCGGGGATGCGCCGGGCATCGCCGGTGACCGGTGTTCCGGTACCCGCGGTGGCCTACGTGCCACTAGATCTATTGAAAAAGAACGGGGAGGCTGGGTGGATGCTCACTGAGGCTCAGACTCGAGCTGTGTAGCTGTGCATGGTCAACGGCGTCGATGGCGGTGGCGGCGCACGGTGCGGCTCACGTGGTCAGCTCGCTGGGGCGTTCCTGCGGGCACCTGGACTTCACGGTCGACGCGTGGCGGTGCTGGGGAGCAGCACAAGAGGTTAGGGGGTTCGGAATCACCGGGGGTGAGCAATTGCTCAGGATTTGACTCACCGGCGGCGAGGGTCTCGGGATGAAATCCGGCGCATTCAGGGGCCGGGGTCGAGGAAGCGAGCTCGAGGATGCTTCCTGGCATCAAGGCGGAGTCGTAGCGGTGATTTGCAGGGGCTGGGACATGGCGGTGCGACGGGTGTATGGCGGCGCAGAGGGCTCTGTGCAACGGAGCAAAGTGGGGTAGTGCGCTAGGGTTCTGGGCGGGGTGAAGATGGCAGGTGCGGGTGCAGGGATCCTGGACGTGCGTGCGCAACACAACCACGGCGGAGATCGCGGGCGTGATTCGTGCGGAAGAAGCGGATCGCGTATCGGTGCTGCGAGATCTCATCTCAGGGTGGTGAAGCTTCTAGAAGGAAGGGCGTGCATGGGAGGGCTGGCCAGTGGACCTGCACGGGAGGAGAGGGCCCATGGGCAGGTGAGGTGACTGGACGGAGGAAGCGGAGGTCGCTGGCGTGCGGAGGAAGAAAGAAAGGAAGGAGGAAGACGATGGCGCCGACAGGTGGACCCAGGCTGTCGGTGAGAGAGAGCGGAGGCACGGGCGACGCGCGGGCGTGGGTGCGGAGGCTGACAGGCGGGGTCGCCTTGTAAGAGAGAGAGCGCGCGTGTTGCGATGGCTAGCAGGCTGGGCCGCGCGCGGGATAGGCCGAGGGGGTGGTTTGCTGGGCTACTCGGGCTGGTTCTAGTTTTTCTGGTTTTCTTTTCCTTTCTCTTTTCTATATCTTTTCTTTTCAAACTAACTCAAACTATTTGAATTCAAACCAAATTTGAATTCAAACCCTAGGCACTCAACCAAATAAAACTTATGCACCAGTATGAATGCACAAACATGTTTAAACCTAGAAATTTTTTTAATTCCTTGTGAAATAAATTACAAATAAATGCAAGGCTAAAAAAAATAAACCTTAAGAACTTTATTAAAGACAATTAAATTTATTACAAAATTGGAATTTTTACATTCGGGTGTTACAAACCTACCCCCCCTTAAAGGAATCTCGTCCTCGAGATTCAGCTGGGCTGGCTAGCAAAGAGATTTGGATATGTTTTACTCAGCTCATCTTCTCGCTCCCATGTAGCCTCAGCTTCACTGTGATGCTTCCACTGGACCCGGCACATCCTGATGCACTTGTTCCGGGTAACTCTCTCTGATGTCTCCAGAATCTTCACCGGATGCTCAGTATAGGTCAGATCTGCCTGCACATCTAACCCATCCAGTGGTGCTTGCTCCTCAGGTACTCGCAGACATTTCCTCAGCTGAGAGATATGGAAGACATCATGTACTCCAGAGAGCTCAGTGGGCAACTCTAGGCGATAAGCAACCTCGCCTTTCTTCTCCAGCACCCTGAATTGACCAATTTACCTTGGTGCTAATTTCCCCTTTATATTAAACCTGCAGATCCCCTGCATTGGTGACACCTTCAAGTACACATAATTGTTCACCTTGAAGGTTAGGTCCCTTCGGCGACCGTCCGCATAGCTTTTCTGCCGACATTGTGCGATCCTTAAATTTTCCCGCACTACCTGTACCAGCTGCTCTGTATCCTCAATAATCTCAGGTCCGAACACCTGCTTTTGTCCAATCTGATCCCAATACAGAGGAGTCCTGCACTTCCGCCCATACAATGCCTCAAAGGGGGACTTCTTCAGACTGGCCTGATAGCTGTTGTTATACGAAAACTCGGCATACGGCAGGCACTTATCCCAACTGGTACCATACTGAATGGCACACGCTCTCAGCATATCCTCCAACACTTGGTTGGTTCTCTCTATCTGCCCATCTGTCTGAGGATGATAGGCAGTACTGAAACGCAGCTTCGTATCCAGCGAATCATGGAGCTGCTCCCAGAACCATGAAGTGAACTGTGATCCTCTGTCAGAAATAATCTTCTTGGGAACACCATGCAGACATACTATCCGGGAGATATACAACTATGCCAGTTGAGCACCAGAGTAAGTAGTCTTCACTGGAATGAAGTGAGCGACATTCGTCAGGTGATCCACTACTACCCAAATGGAGTTATACCCCTGATGAGTACGAGGCAATCCCACTATGAAATCCATAGTGATCTCCTCCCATTTGCACTCGGGAATCTTCAAAGACTACAACAATCCAGCTGGCCTCTGATGTTCTGCCTTCACACGCTGACATGTGTCGCAGATGGCCACATACTCGGCGACTGAACGCTTCATCCCGGGCCACCAGAAACGCTCCTTAAGATCATAGTACATCTTAGTACTGCCCGGATGAATAGAGTAAGACGTATCATGAGCCTCACTCAGAATCAACTTTCTGAGATCATTCCCCTCTAGCACACAAATCTGGTTCTTGTACCATAAAGTACCCTGATCATCCTCTCTGAAATGAGGAGCCTTGCCCTTCTTGAGCAACTCCCTGATCTCCTGAAGCTTCTCATCTTGACTCTGATACTGTCTGATCTCTGCCTCAAGGGTGGGTTCGGCTTCGAACGATGCACTCGAAGTATGATGCACGAAACCCAAGCTCAACTTCTCAAACTCCTTAAACAACTCCTGAGGCATCTAGAAAGCCACGGCCATGTTGACATAACTTCTTCTACTCAAAGCATCTGCCACAACATTGGCCTTACCCGGATGATAGTGAATCTCCATGTCATAATCCTTGACTAGCTCTAATCATCTCCTCTGCCGCATGTTCAGCTCATTTTGCGTGAAAATATAGTTGAGGCTCTTGTGACCAGTGTAGATATCACACTGCTGCCTGAACAAGTAATGCCTCCAAATCTTCAGAGCATGCACAACTGCGGCTAACTCAAGATCATGAGTGGGATAGTTCAGCTCATGCCGATGTAACTGCCATGAAGCATAAGCAATCACTCTGCCCTCCTGCATCAAGACACAACCAAGACCATCCTTCGATGCATCACAATAGACTGTGAACCTCTTGCTTTGGTCTGGCAGAGTAAGGACTGGCACCATAGTCAACCTCTTCTTCAACTCATCGAATGCCATCTGATGCTCATTAGTCCATATGAAATCCGCACTCTTCTCTAGCAAAGAAGTCAAGGGCTTCGCGATTTTGGAGAAATTCTCAATGAACCTCCGATAATATCCTGCTAAGCCCAATAATGACCAGATTTCCTTCACCGTCTGCGGTGTCTTCCACTCGAGCACATCCTTCACCTTGCTCGGATCAACTGCAATGCCTCTCTTGGAGATGATATGACCGAGTGTAACACCCGGTTTATAAAAGGACATAAACTGAGCAATCATATACGTGCCAGGATCAAGTCACACGTATATACAATAGAATGAACAGTATATCACAGCACATATCACGTAAAAGATATAATAAAGCCAATACGAATGTTATTTATTACATGAATGACAAAATGTCTGATACAGCGGAAGCGTAAAAACATATACGATAACTCTCGTCGGAAGCTGAGCAGGGCGCCACAGGGACGTCGACTGGGAGACGAACGCCTAGAAGTCCTTGTACTCCTGGTAGCTCTGAGTGAACTCCATCGCGTTGGCAGGAACTGAGTAGCAGTAGAGTATCCCCAAGAGGAAAAAGAGTAGAGTAGGCAAGAGTAAGTACACAACTTGTACTCAACAAGTATAACACAAACTATGTGGCTCTAAGGTTGGCTGACTCAACTGCATTAGCTTTTAATCTTGGCAAAATTTTATTAAAGCTATTTACTAAAAGTTGATGAGTTACCAAACCCCAGTTATATAGTAATTAATCAAAATTAATTATGATGCTACTGAGTACCAAACCAATCCAACCACCCGGGGAAAACCTCCTAACCAAAGGAAGATAACCCCACTAATCAAAAGGAGGATCTGGGCCGTTCATGACCGTGAGAACGGCTAGTATAGCAGTTTTACACTCTGCAGAGGTTGCACATCTTTACCCACAAGTCGTGAGCTACGTTAGTTGTTCATCACACTTAGGTGAGATGGCTAGCAAGCACACTACGAGGCCTTTACAAAGAATCTCATTGGTAAAGAGTAACCACGAGGGTTGGATCGGCGACTATGGAGCAGGTCTAGTGGGCGTCAAGAATACCACAGACGAGGCCACTCAGCACGAGGGCGATTGAAGCTTACCACCCTTGCCCCGCAGGTAAGTTACTCCAAACCAAAAAGACCTAATTAGTAATCCAAGACCGTCCCATTCCAGTCTTGTGGTTGCGCGGTTGTCCCAGGTTGTCGCTCTAATGATGTATGGTCTTTATGGAGAGTAGCTAGCACAAAACACAGTGCGAGCCCCCTAAACCAAGTTTCTAGAAAAACATATTTTAAGGAGACGTAAACCACTCAAGCACAAAGCATAGAGGGTAACGCTCAGAATTAAGTTGCATAAGACCATTAACAATTTAATTAAAAACGACCATGTGTGAGAGCGCAGCACCTAGCACAACTAACCAAAATGCAACCCAAAGGATATATATAAAGACAAAGTGGCTAGGACAGTCCTTATATGCATACAGTATTAAAATGCAGTATGAAAATGTATTTAAAGTGATAGGAACATTTATGTTATACTTGCCTTCCTCAAACTGCTCCTGCTGCTCGAAGTGCCCGGTGTAAGGTGGCTCCTGGTACTCCTCCAAAGGATCAACGTCTACTCACGATCACAACGCCAAAACAAGGTCCAGCACATACACATACACGCAAACAAAGGCAAATGCTAAGAAATAGTACAACAATACATAAAAACAATAAACAAAACTGAGCTAGAACTATTCTACGCGTTACAACAATCGCGTGAGCGCAAAAAACCAGCTAAAATAGAGATAGAACGCGAAAACTAGGCTTAAAACAAGGTCCAGGGACTAAACAGCGAGAAAAACTAACTTCCAGGGGCTTCTACACAAAAACTAGGGACCTAGATGTAATTAATGGGTAGATTTGGGGGTCGACGCGTAAAAACTGCGGGGCTGGACTGCGGGTTCTATTTCCAGAAAGCTCGGGGGCTAAAACGCTAAAAACTGGGCTGGTCTGCAATTACTTTTGAACTGCAGTGGACTGCGGGTTAATTCCCAAAAAGTCCAGGGGCTCTTTAGCAAAAGTGCCTGGCTAAAGCAGTACGCGTGGATCTGATCCGTTGGATCACGATCCGATGGCTCAGGACGAAGGGGTACGCTGATCTAATCCTGCACGTTGATTCAAGATCTGGTGGTCAGGATGACTCAGATGCGCGGGGCAGCGGCGGAACACGTCGGAGCACTCTGCTCCGCGGTGGCGCGGCACGAGGCTCACTGGTGTCCATCGAACTCGATGCTCCGATGATCAAAACAGCCAGGATTTGGGTCTAGGATGTTCAGCGCGACACGCGTGATCTACCTGAGGTGTTTGCGGGGTTTGGCAGGGTTCTGGGCTGCGCTAGCAAAGACGGCGGTGGCTCTACGCGGCCGTAGGCTCGCCGGCATGGGGTGTTTGTGCCGGACTGGGCTCAGGTCTGGGCGCAAAAGGATGCGTGCGCGTGCACAAGGCCAACACGAGTCTGGGCAATGCTGGCGCACGGCTGTGTAGTGGTGCGGGGGCATCCGCCACGGCGGGAATGCGTCGGGCATCGCCGGTGACCAGTGTTCCGGTCCCCGGGGTGGCCTACGTGCCACTAGATCTATTGAAAAAGAACGGGAAGGCTGGGTGGATGCTCACCGAGGCTCAGACTCGAGCTGTGTAGCTGTGTAGGGTCGATGGCGTCGATGGCGGCGGCGTCGCATGGCGCGGCTCACGTGGTCAGCTGGCTGGGGCGTTCCTCCAAGCTCCTGGACTTCACGGTCGACGCATGGCGGTGCTGGGGAGCAGCACAAGAGGTCAGGGGGTTCGAAATCACTGGGGGTGAGCAATTGCTCAGGATTGGACTCACCGGCAGCGAGGGTCTCGAGATGAAATCCGGCGTGTACAGGGGCCGGGGTCGAGGTAGCGAACTCGGGGATGCTTCCTGGCATCAAGGCAGAGTCGTAGCGGTGATTTGTAGGGGCTGGGACACGGCGGTGCGACGGGTGTACGGTGGCGGAGAGGGCTCTGGGCGGCGGAGGAAAGCGGGGCGGTGCGCTAGGGTTCTGGGCAGGGTGAAGATGGCAGGTGCGGGTGCAGGGGTCTGCGGGTGCCAAAATAAAGGCTGGGCAGGGATCCTAGACGTGCGTGCGCAACGCAACCATGGCGGAGATCCCGGGCTTGATTCGGGCGGAAGAAGCGGATTGCGTACCGGTGCTACGCGATCTCATCTCGGGGTGGTGAAGCTTCTAGAAGGAAGGGCGTGCGTGGGAGGGCTAGCTAGTGGACCAGCAGGGGAGGAGAGGGCCCACGAGTAGGCGAGGTGACTGGGCGGAGGAAGCGGAGGTCGCTGGCGCCCGGAGGAAGAAAGAAAGGAAGG
>NC_053151.1:22586606-22646606 GCF_016808335.1 Panicum virgatum
GTATGAATATGAGTAAGAACGTACTGGCCACGACGGCTACAATAACCTCAAAAGAGGCCATACCCAAATTTAAGGGTACTGTATCACATGGACATCCTAGTAGCAGCAATGATGAACAAGACAGAAGGACCAAGTCATTGAGCAGCCACAAAGATGAATATGACACCAAGGAACTAAACATCCCCGGACTAATTTCGGCGGACATGATTATACAAGGTGTTCGGATATGAACCATACTGTATCCAGATGGAAAGGTTGTACGCTGGACCCAAGCAGACAAAGTTGGGATGAGAATGGCTAATATACGTGTGGTATTGGTCATGGGAATTGGTTGAAAGGCAAGAAGGTTTGTAACCCTAGTTCATAGTGTGAAATTTACCTAAAAGGGAATAAAAATGGTTGGTTTCAGTGGAAAATGGCTGTACATGGTAGCCACACATGGTTCCATGTTCATCCGGGTTCAAACGGACCTTGTTGCGGTGAAAACAGACGAAAAACGTGTGCTATAGGTCATGGGAGGCGAAAACCTAGGCCGAACGACCATTCGGTATGTAACCCTGGCCAAAAAATGGAAATGGCCCACGACAGGATGGAAAAGGTTCATTTCGGTCCAAAATGTTGTACATGGCACCCGCACATGGAACTATGTCTATCCGGGTGGAAACGAACCATACTAGGGTGAAAATAGACGAAAAACGTGGGCTATAGGTCATGGGAGGCGAAAACATAGGCCGAACGACCATTCGGTATGTAACCCTGGACAAAAAATGGAAACGGCCCACAACGGAATGGAAACGGTTCATTTCGGTTGGAAATGTTGTACATGGCACCCGCACATGGAACTATGTCCATTCGGGTGCAAACGAACCATGGTAGGATGAAAATAGTTGAGAAACTTGTGCTATTGGTCACGGGAGGCAAAACATAGGCCAAACGGCCATTCGGCATGTCAACATGGCAAAGAAGTGGAAACGACCCAAAAACATGAAATCAGACTCAATGCGGAGAAAACGAGTCAAGGACGGGCGAATTCGGCCTCCGGAGGTGATGGGAGGGCTGGGTTTCCGATACCTCACGTGACCAGATTCAAAAACTGGCCAATTTTTGTAACACCCGGTTTATAAAAGGACATAAACAGAGCAATCATATACGTGCCAAGATCAAGTCACACGTATATACAACAGAATGAACAGTATATCACAGCACATATCACGTAAAAAGATATAATAAAGCGAGTACGAAAGTTATTTATTATATAAATGACAAAATGTCTGATACAGAGTATGCGGAAGCGTAAAAACAAATACGAGAAGCTCTCGGAAGCAGGGCGCCACAGGGATGTCGACTGGGAGACGAACGCCTAGAAGTCCTCGTAGTCCTGGTAGCTCTGGGTGAACTCCCTCGCATCGGCAGGAATTGAGTAGCAGTAGAGTATCCCCAAGAGGAAAAAGAGTAGAGTAGGCAAAAGTGAGTACACAACTTATACTCAACAAGTATAACACAAACTATGAGGCTCTAGGTTGGCTGACTGACTGCATTAGCTTTTAAGTATTGGCAAAATTTTATCAAAGCTATTTACTACAAGTTGATGAATTACCATAAACCTAGTTACATAGTAATTAATCAAAATTAATCATGTTACTACTGAGAACCAAACCAAACCAAGCCACCCGGGGAAACCTGCCTCGTCAAAGGAAGATAACCCCACTAATCAAAAGGAGGATCTGGGCCGCTCATGTCCGTGAGCACGGCTAGTATACCAGTTTTACACAATGCAGAGGTTGCACATCTTTACCCACAAGTCGTGAGCTACGCCAGTTGTTCATCACACTTCCTTAGGTGAGATGACTAGCAAACTCACTACGAGGCCGTTACAAAGGACACGTTGGTAAGGTGTAACTGCTAAGGAATCAGGCTCCGCAACGATGGTGACCACCTTGAGGGGTACGCAGACCAAGCCTCGTAGCCTGGGGACCATTGAAGCTCACCACCCCTCCTGCCCCGTCGGTAAGTTACTCCCGAACCAAAATGACCTAGTTAGTAAGCCAAGACCGTCCCATTCCAGTCTTGTGGTAGCGCTGTTGTCCCAGGTTGTCGCTCTATGAACCGGTCCTTATGGAGAGTGGCCAACCAGGCAGTAAGCACCGTGCTGGCCCCCTAAACCATGTTTCTAACAAAACCATTTTATAACGAGACGTGAGCCACTCAAACGGGCTACTCTTAGAATTAAGTTGCATATGCCATTAATCAAATTAATTAAAAAGGACCAAGTGTGTTATAGCGCGGCACCTAGCACAACTAACCAAAATGCAACACAAAGGATATATATAAAGGATATAAAGTGGCTAGGAAAATCCTTATAGGCATACAATATTAAAATGCGGTATGAAAATGTATTTAAGGTGATAGGTGTTGTTCATGTTATACTTGCCTTCCTCGTACTGCTCCTGCTCCTGCTCAAACTGGTCGGAAGATAGCTGCTCCGGGTACTGGTACTGGGGCTCCTCAGATGGATCAACATCTACTCACGAGCACATGGCCAAAAACAAGGCACAACAGTAAACATACATGCAAACAATAGCAAAAACTAAGAAACAGTATAACAATACATGAAAACAGCAAACAAAACTATGCTAGAACTATTCTACGCGTTACAATGATCGCGTGGACATAAAGAACACCTAAAACAGAGTTAAAACGCGAAAACTTGAGCTAAAACAAGTTCCAGGGACCTATTTGTAAGAAAACTAGAGTTGCAGGGGGTTTCTGGGCAAAACCGAGGACTAAAACATAAAATCTGGAAAGGTCCGAGGGCTGACGTGCAAAAAGACCTCATCAGGACGGCAGGTTCTATTTTAAATAAACTCAGGGGCCTAAACGTTAAAACCAGGGCTTAGTTTGAAATACTTTTGAATACATCTGGAGTGCGGGTTGATTTCAGAAAAACCCAGGGGGTCTTTAACAAAAATGCCAGGCAAACTGGTATCTACGGATCTGATCCATTGGATCTTGATCTGGCGGCTCAGATCTAAAGGATCCTAGATCTAATCTTGGACGCACGTTTCAGATCGGGCGGCTCTGGAAGATTGGGGCGCGCGGGACGGCGGCGCTGGTCGCCGGAGTCGAGCTCCGCGGCGGCGCTGCACCGGAGGTGGCCAATCTCGGCCTTCCCAGGGTCAATCCGGCCAGGGTTTGGGTCTAGGGTTGTCTACGTGACACGCGTAAACCTCCTGGGCTAAAAGCGAGGCATGGCGAGGTCCTGAACGCCGGGCACGACTACGGCGGCGACTCTACACGGCAGAGCTCGCCGGCGACAGTATTCCAGCCCCTAGAACGATCGACCAGCCTCTACTTCTAGCGCAAAAACAACAGGGAAGGTTCAGGGTGGTTACCGAGGGCTTGGGTCGGCTGGAGTTGCAGTGCAGGGGAGTTGATGGCGATGTCCCGCGACGGCACAGGGACGAAGCAGGCGGTCCGGGTGGTGCAGGGCTCCTCCGCGCCTCTGGGTGGCACGGATCGATGCGCGGCGTTGCTGCGAAGCAGGCAAAGGGGTCAGCGGGGTACGGGAGTCGCCGACGACGTGAAATCACGGTGGCGGAGTCACTCACCGGTGGCGGTTCTCGGTGAAATCCCCGTGTGCGCAGGCCCTGGGGTCGCGGGTGGATGCCTTGGTGAGTTGCCTGGTCTCGCGGCGAAGCCATAGCGGGGGTCTGCAGGGGCTGGGGCACGGCGGTGCGGCGTGGCCACGGCGGCGCAGGGGTTCTGCGCAGCAAGGGTGGGCGATGGCGCTGGTGTGCTGTGGCGGCGATGGTGTGGCGAGGTGGGTGCTCAGGGGCCGCGAGGGTGCCAAAATAAAGGAGGTTGTGCTGGGGTTTGGGTGTGCGTGCCATGAACGGAAGGCCGGCGAGAATCGCGGCCAGGATTGGTGCTGTGCGGGGATAGCGGATCGAGCCGCTGCCCTGCGAGATCCCGGGCTCGGCGCGCAGCTTCTAGGAGGCGGGCGAGCACGGGGCGGCTGTTTGGTGGGTCCTGCAGGACCGGGGTGGTCCACGGCGCAGCGGGGATGTAACACCCTATTTTAAATTCCAGCATTTAATAATAAATTTAATTGGCTTTATTTAAATTTCTAAGAATTATTGTGTTTAGCCTTCCATTTAACTTAATTTTGATTCACAAGTAATTAAAATTTGTCTAAGTTTAAAAAAATTTTGTGTTGCATTCATGCTGGTGCATAGTTTCAATGATTTGAGTGTGGTTTGAATTCAAATTTTGATTTGAATTCAAACTTTGTTTGAAGTAGAAATAGAAAAGAGAGAGAAAATGGAAATAGAAAAGGAGCCCAAAACCCTGTCAGCCCACCAATACCCAAAGCCCAGCCCAAGAAAACCCAACCCAAACCTTTTTCCCGGGCCCAACTCCCCTTCCCTTCCCAGCACGCGGCCCAGCCCGGCCTGCTCCCGCGCCCCCCTCTCTCCTGGGCCCGTTCCTCCCCTTTGGCTCCGCTCGGCCTCCCTCCCACTCGCGCTCAGCCTGCGTCGCGCGGCCCACTCCTCTCCTCCGCGTGACGCGCCCCGCCGCTCGCGCGCGTCGCCCCACTGACAGGCCGACCCCACGCGTCAGGGTCGTCCTCCTCCTCCCGCAATGCCCGCCCGCGATCCCCGGCGCGATTTCGCCGGCCTTCCCACCCCAGGCGCGCACGCCTAGGTTGGCCGCCACCCTTTAAGAAGGCCCAAGGCCCCCCCTTGCACCCCATCCACACCAGCGCCGCCAGAGCCCGAATCCCACCGCCCCGGCCTAGCTCCGCCGTAGTAGAGACTCCTCGCCGCTGCGGCTACGCAGCTCCGCCACACCGGAGCCCACCGGAGCCGCGCAGAATCCTCGCCTCGACTCCAGGAGCATCACAGAGGCCTCCTTCCTCGACTTAGGGCCCTGCACTACCGGAATCGAGCCTTGACTCCACCGCCGGTGAGTTGCTCCGCCGCCGCAATTCCACGCCTCCGGGTCCGCTCTGTGCCTCCTGACCACCGTAGCACCTCTGCAGGGACTCCACGCGACGATTCAAGGGATCCAGGAACCCGGAGAGTCCCCACATCAGCCTGCCCGCGAGCACCGTGTCAAGCTCCGCCGCCGGTTCACGCCGACGACCCCTCTGCGCCGGCCCTCCCTTCAATCCGAGCCCTCGGTGAGCACCGCCTGGACCTCCCCTTTCCTTTGCGCCCATTTGCCTAGATCGTAGCCCGCTCTAGAGCTTAGGACCCCGCTCGCCAGTGAGAATCTCGGAGCAGAGCCGCCGCCGTCCATGTTTGCGCCGCCTCAGACCCGCTCGCGCCTAGATCTTGTCCCAGGTGGACTACGCGTATCGCGTAGCCCCCTCACGACCCAAATCCCGCTTGATTCGACCCCGGGAAGGCCGGATTCGGACTTCTCCGGCGATGCGCCGCCGCGGGAATTGGTTTCCCGGCGACCCGCGCCGCCGCCGTCGCCCGCGGAGCACTTGAGCCATCCGATTTAGAACCCGTGGCTGAGATTAGATCCAGCGCCCTTAAAACCCAGGCCATCAGATCTGGATCCAACGATCCAGATCGGCGCGTACCCCTTCGCCCTGGCTTATTTGCTAAAGAGACCCTGGGGTCTTTCAGATTCAACCCGCAATCCTGTGCAGTTCAAAACTAATTACAGATCGGCCCAAAACTTTGCACAGACCCCCCTGAGCTTTCTAGAAATCAAACCCGCCATCTAGGGCCGCCGGTTTTGTGCGTTAGCCCTTAGATTTAATGGTTAATTATGTTTTAGTGCTCGGTTTTTGCAGAAAACCCCCTGGAACCTTAGTTTTCTTACAGATAAGCCCCTAGAACTTGTTTTTAGCCTAGAAAATGCGTTTTAGCTCCGTTTTTAGCGTTCTTTATGTCCACGTGATCGTTGTAACGCGTAGAATAGTTTTAGACTAGTTTAGCGTGCTGTTTTTATGTATTGATGTACTGTTTCTTAGTTTTTCTTAGTGTTTGCTTGTATGCTTATTATTGTGCATTGTTTTGGCCATGTGTTCGTGAGTAGACGTTGATCCATCTGAGGAGCCCCAGTACCAGTACCAGGAGCAGTCGTCTTCCGAGCAGTTTGAGCAGCAGCTAGAGCAGTACGAGGAAGGCAAGTATAACATGAACAGCCTATCACTTTTAATTACAATTTCATACTGCATTTTAATACTGTATGCCTATAAGGATTTCCTAGCCACTTTATATCCTTTATATATACCTTTGGGTTACATTTTGGTTAGTTGTGCTAGGTTGCTGCGCTATAACACTCTCTGGTCCTTTTTGATTAATTTGATTAATTGTTTACTTGAACATAATTCTGAGAGTGGCCCTCTGTGCTTCGTGCTTGAGTGGCTCACGTCTCGTTAAAATATGGTTTTTGTAGAAACATGGTTTAGGGGACCAGCACGGTGCTTAGTGCTTGGTTGGCCACTCTCCATAAGGACCGATTCATAGAGCAACAACCTGGGACAACAGCGCTACCACAAGGCTAGAATGGGATAGACTTGGCGTAATAATTAGATCTTTTTGGTTTGGAGTAACTTACCTGCGGGGCAGGGGCGGTAAGCTTCTATGGCCCTCGTGCTGAGTGGCCTCGTCTGTGCTTCGTGTCTTGACGCCCACTAGACCTGCTCCATAGTCGCTGATCCACCCTCGCGGTTACTCCCTACCAACGATATTCTTTGTAAAGGCCTCGTAGTGAGTTGCTAGTCATCTCACCTAAGGAAGTGTGATGAACAACTGGCGTAGCTCACGACTTGTGGGTAAAGATGTGCAACCTCTGCAGAGTGTAAAACTGGTATACTAGCCGTGCTCACGGTTATGAGCGGCCCAGATCCTCCTTTTGATTAGTGGAGTTATCTCCTTCCGACGAGGGAGGTGCTTCTCGGGGTTACCTTGGTGGCTTGGTTTCGGTTTGGATTTCAGTAGTATCATGATTAAATTTGACTAATTACTATGTAATTGGGTTAATGGTAATTCATCAACTCGTAGTAAATAGCTTTAATAAAATTTTGCCAAGATTAAAAGCTAATGCAGTTGAGTCAGCCAGCCTAGAGCCTCATAGTTTGTGTTATACTTGTTGAGTACAAGTTGTGTACTCACTCTTGCCTCTTCTCTACTTTTTCCTCTTGGATACGCTACTGCTGCTCAGTTCCTGCCGACACGAGGGAGTTCGTCCAGCGCTACCAGGACTACGAGGACTTCTAGGTGTTCGTCTCCCAGTCGACGTCCCTGTGGCGCCCTGCTTCAGCTTCGGAGAGCTTTATTCGTATTTTGTACTTCGCTTCCGCTGTATCAGACATTTTTGTCATTAATGTAATAAATAACATTCGTATTCGCTTTATTATGTCTTTTTACGTGATATGTGCTAAGATATACTGTTCATTCTGTTGTATATACGTGTGACTTGATCCTGGCACGTATATGATTGCTCGGTTTATGTCCTTTTATAAACCGGGGGTTACAGAGTGGTATCAGAGCCGTATCGACTGTAGGACGAAGCCTAGATAGAACTGGTCGAGTTTTAGGACTTCTTCTCACCAACCCTTGCCTGCTGAAACTATTTTACTATTATACCCCTTGACTTCTATGACTTTTACCCTTCTTGCCTTGGTTTCTCTCTCTGAAGAATAGTTTTCGTAGATGTTGGCCTGAATCAGTCATCTGACCACCATGAGTATTAGCTAGGTGACCCTTTTATAATAATACGGTAGCACGATCTGCGACGCGTTGTGTTAGTCGAGTCGTATGCTAAACTCGGCTAAGATGTGAAAATTGTCTGCTTATTATTATGCTACATGTTTGATTTGGATTTTTGAATGATTGCATTGCTTAGTAGCTTAAATTTGTTTAAAGAAAATCACTCAGATGTTAAAGTTAACTAATTAATAAAATGAGTTAGATCGTTGGGGGTAAAACAGTCCACTCTATCCTGTCTACTTTATCATGGCTGAGTCTTTTTCCGCAAAGAGTTATCATATCCATCTGAATTTATTCCTGCAATATCCTTACTCGTGAAATCTTTTGTCCAAAATCAGATGGTGAACACCAGGCGTGGTTCTGACCAGCAGGGGTAGAACAACCAGGGTCAGAACACCCAGGGGACCGGGATCCTGATGCCGCCGCCTTTGACTCCGGAGCAGTACTTCTGGCTCCAGATGCAGATGATGGCTACCCTGAACAACATGGTTCAGGCTCTTCAGCAGGCTCACACTCAGCCTCCGCCTCCTCCACTACCGCAGCCTCGCGACAGGCATGCTGAGTTCCTGAGGGGTCACCCGCTGACGTTTTCTCACAAGTCCGACCCTCTTCAGGCTGACGACTGGCTCCGTGCAGTGGAGCGTCAGCTGGACATCGCCCAGTATGATGATCGTGAGCGCGTCTTGTACGCAGCAGGACAGCTGCGAGGGGCAGCTTTGGACTGGTGGGAGTCCCACCCAGTTCATGACCGCGAGGCTCTCACTTGGCTCCAGTTCAGGGAGCGTTTCCGCAGCCACAACGTCCCCGCGGGCGTTATGAAGATGAAGCAGAAGGAGTTCCTTGCACTGAAGCAGGTAATCTTAAATATAATCATTCAGCGGTTTCTTTTGTGCTAATGCCCCTTGTTCTATCCTTATGAATCTTAAGTTAATCTTCCAATATCTATCTGTCTTTGTGAATTCAGGGGACTATGTCGGTCACGGAGTATCGTGATCGCTTTCTTCAGCTGGCTCGCTACGCCCCTGCCGATGTTGCGGATGACCGCAAGAAGCAGGAGCACTTCATGGAGGGTCTTGAGGACTACCTCCAGTACGCGCTGCTCAACCTCCGCTTCGACGACTTCAACTATCTGGTTGACAGCGCGCTCAACACTGAGCGCAAGCACTTGGAGATGGAGGACAAGAAGAGGAAGATTGTCCCCATTGCTTCCGGCAGCAACACTCGTCCTCGCCTCCAGCAGCCTCAGCCGTACCAGCAGCAGCAGTACCGGCCTCCTCAGCAGTACCAGTAGAGGCCACCGCAGCAGTACCCGCCTCGACAGCAGCAGCAGGCAGGTCAGGGCCCGAGGTTACCAGCACCTCCGGCTCGTGCTCCACCCGCTCCACCAGCACCGCAGGCTCCAAGTCCGGCAGCTCCTACCGGACAGCAGGCTTCGACACTTGCACGCGTCTGCTATCACTGCGGCCAGCCGGGGTACTACGCCAACACTTGCCCCCGGAAGGCGCAGGCGGGACAGCAGGGGCGCCCAGCTCAGCCCAGGGCGCCAGCACAGGCTCGAGTGAACCACGTGACGGCCGAGTCAGCGGCCGAGACTCCTAACGTGGTTATTGGTACGTTCATGGTCAACTCTCACCCCGCTACAGTGCTTTTCGATACCGGTGCTACCCATTCTTTCATTTCCAAGTCATTTGCCGAGCAGCATGGTATACCGGTTTCTTGTATGAGGACAGCTATGGTAGTTACCTCACCTGGGGGTCAGATTCGTACATGCTCTATATGCTCCAGAGTTAGTATTGTCATAAAGGGGGTAGAATTCCGCACTGGCTTGATAGTTATTGACTCCTCGGGGATAGATGTGATTTTGGGCATGGAGACACTTACCAGATGGGGAGTCTGTATTGATTGTGCTCAGCGGACAGTTCACTTATCGGCATCTGATGGCCAAGAGGTGACAGTCAGTGCTTCAGAGCCTTCTGGATTTCTTCATCAGATGGAGGCTAGACCCACGGACGGTATTCGCGTGGTGTCTGAATTCCCGGATGTCTTTCCGGATGATCTGCCAGGTATGCCGCCTGAACGCGCCATTGAGTTTTGTATTGATCTCTTGCCTGGCACAGCTCCTATTGCAAAGCGGCCCTACCGTATGGCACCTATAGAGCATGAAGAGGTCAAGAAAACTATTGATGAGTTGCTAGCCAAGGGCTATATCCGTCGCAGCTTCTCTCCTTGGGCTTTTCCATTATTGCTGGTAGATAAGAAGGATGGCTCGAAGAGGATGTGTGTGGATTATCGGGAGCTGAATGCAGTTACTATCAAGAACAAGCATCCACTGCCCCGTATTGAGGATCTCTTTGATCTGCTTCGAGGTGCTCGTATATTCTCGAAGATTGATCTTCGTTCGGGTTATTTTCAGCTGAGGATCCGTCCTGGGGATATTCCGAAGACGGCATTCACCTGCAAGTATGGTCTATATGAGTATACAGTCATGTCCTTCGGCTTGACTAATGCCCCGGCTTACTTCATGCATCTGATGAACATGGTCTTCATGGATTATCTGGATGTCTTCGTGGTGATTTTCATTGATGATATTCTGATCTTCTCCAAGACAGAAGAAGAGCATGAGGAGCATCTGAGACTCGTATTGCAGAGATTGAGAGAGCATCAGTTGTATGCTAAGTTCAGCAAGTGCGAGTTCTGGATTGACGAGGTTCCATTCCTCGGTCATGTCATCTCTCAGGGAGGCATTGCTGTTGATCCGAGTAAGGTGAAGGATGTACTCGAGTGGGAGACACCACAGATAGTGAAGGAAGTTAGATCATTCTTGGGCTTAGCTGGATATTATCGGAGGTTCATTGAGAATTTCTCCAAGATCGCAAAGCCTTTGACTTCTTTGCTGGAGAAGAATGTGGCTTTCGTATGGACTGATGAGCGTCAGAGGGCCTTTGATGAGCTGAAGAAGAGGTTGACTACGACGCCAGTCCTGACTCTGCCAGACCAGACGAAGAGGTTCACGGTATATTGTGATGCTTCGAAGGATGGTCTTGGGTGTGTTCTGATGCAGGAGGGCAGAGTGATTGCTTATGCTTCACGGCAGTTACGTCGGCATGAGCTGAACTATCCTACTCATGATCTTGAATTAGCTGCAGTTGTGCATGCTCTGAAGATTTGGAGGCATTACTTGTATGGACAGCAGTGTGATATCTACACTGATCACAAGAGCCTCAAGTACATCTTCACGCAGAATGAGCTGAACATGCGGCAGAGGAGATGGCTAGAGTTGGTCAAGGATTATGATCTGGAGATTCACTATCATCCGGGCAAGGCCAATGTTGTAGCAGATGCTTTGAGCAGGAGAAGTTATGTCAACATGGTCGTGGCTTTCCAGATGCCTCCAGAGTTATGCGAGGAGTTTGAGCAGTTGAGTCTGGGCTTCTTGCATCATACTTCGAGTGCAGCGTTTGAGGCAGTACCGACCCTAGAGTCAGAGATCAGGCAGCATCAGAAAGATGATGAGAAGCTGCAGGAGATTCGTGAGTTGCTCAAGAAGGGAAAGGCTCCTCATTTCAGAGAGGATGATCAGGGTACTTTGTGGTACAAGAACCGGATCTGTGTGCCAGATGTGAAGGATCTTCGGAAGTTGATTCTGAGTGAGGCCCATGATACAGCATACTCTATTCATCCGGGCAGCACGAAGATGTACTATGATCTGAAGGAACGTTTCTGGTGGTATGGGATGAAGCGTTCAGTGGCAGAGTACGTGGCTATTTGTGACACCTGTCAGCGTGTCAAGGCTGAGCATCAGAGGCCAGCAGGTCTGTTACAGCCTTTGAAGATTCCAGAGTGGAAATGGGAAGAAATCACGATGGACTTCATTGTTGGATTGCCTCGTACTCAGAAAGGGTACAACTCCATATGGGTAGTAGTGGATCGATTGACGAAGGTTGCTCACTTCATTCCAGTGAACACTACTTACTCCGGTGCTAGACTTGCAGAGTTGTACATCTCCCGGATTGTCTGCTTGCATGGTGTGCCCAAGAAGATTATATCCGACAGAGGGTCTCAGTTCACTTCTCGGTTCTGGGAGCAGCTCCATGATTCGTTGGATACGAAGCTGCGTTTCAGTACGGCTTATCACCCTCAGACAGATGGCCAGACGGAGAGAACCAACCAAGTGTTGGAGGATATGCTGAGAGCTTGTGCTATTCAGTATGGTACCAGTTGGGATAAGTGCCTGTCGTATGCGGAGTTTTCATACAACAACAGCTACCAGGCCAGTCTGAAGAAGTCTCCCTTCGAGGCACTATATGGCAGAAAGTGCAGGACCCCTCTCTATTGGGATCAGATTGGTGAGAAGCAGCTCTTTGGCCCTGAGATCATAGATGATGCAGAGCAGATGGTTCAGGCTGTGCGAGAAAATCTGAGGATTGCACAGAGCAGACAAAAGAGCTATGCAGATGGCAAACGGAGGGACCTAACTTTCAGTGTTGGTGATTATGTGTACCTGAAGGTGTCTCCGATGAGAGGAATCCGCATATTTAATGTCAAGGGGAAGTTAGCACCTCGGTATGTGGGGCCATTCAAGGTGCTAGAGCGGAAAGGCGAAGTTGCTTATCGCCTGGAGTTACCTCTCAGCCTCTCAGGAGTTCACGATGTCTTTCATATATCTCAGCTGTCTGCGAGTACCCGAGGAGCAGGCACCACTGGATGGAGTGGATGTCCAGGAAGATCTGACTTATACCGAGCATCCGGTGAAGATTCTGGAGACATCAGAGAGGGTTACTCGGAACAAGCGCATCAAGATGTGCAGAGTTCAGTGGAGTCATCACAGTGAAGCTGAGGCAACATGGGAGCGAGAAGATGAGCTAAAGAAGACATATCCAGATCTCTTTGCTAGCCAGCCCAGCTAAATCTTGGGGACGAGATTTCTTTAAGGGGGTAGGGTCTGTAACACCCTAATTTAAATTCCAGCATTTAATAATAAATTTAATTGGCTTTATTTAAATTTCTAAGAATTATTGTGTTTAGCCTTGCATTTAACTTAATTTTGATTCACAAGTAATTAAAATTTGTCTAAGTTTAAAAAAATTTTGTGTTGCATTCATGCTGGTGCATAGTTTCAATGATTTGAGTGTGGTTTGAATTCAAATTTTGATTTGAATTCAAACTTTGTTTGAAGTAGAAATAGAAAAGAGAGAGAAAATGGAAATAGAAAAGGAGCCCAAAACCCTGTCAGCCCACCAATACCCAAAGCCCAGCCCAAGAAAACCCAACCCAAACCTTTTTCCCTGGCCCAACTCCCCTTCCCTTCCCAGCACGCGGCCCAGCCCGGCCTGCTCCCGCGCCCCCCTCTCTCCTGGGCCCGTTCCTCCCCTTTGGCTCCGCTCAGCCTCCCTCCCACTCGCGCTCAGCCTGCGTCACGCGGCCCACTCCTCTCCTCCGCGTGACGCGCCCCGCCGCTCGCGCGCGTCGCCCCACTGACAGGCCGACCCCACGCGTCAGGGTCGTCCTCCTCCTCCCGCAACGCCCGCCCGCGATCCCCGGCGCAATTTCGCCGGCCTTCCCACCCCAGGCGCGCACGCCTAGGTTGGCCTCCGCCCTTTAAGAAGGCCCAAGGCCCCCCCTTGCACCCCATCCACACCAGCGCCGCCAGAGCCCGAATGCCACCGCCCCGGCCTAGCTCCGCCGTAGCGGAGACTCCTCACCACCGCGGCTACGCAGCTCCGCCGCACCGGAGCCCACCGAAGCCGCGCAGAATCCTCGCCTCAACTCCAGGAGCATCACAGAGGCCTCCTTCCTCGACTTAGGGCCCTGCACCACCGGAATCAAGCCTTGACTCCACCGCCGGTGAGTTGCTCCACCGCCGCAATTCCATGCCTCCGGGTCCGCTCTGTGCCTCCTGACCACCGTAGCACCTCTGCAGGGACTCCACGCGACGATTCAAGGGATCCAGGAACCCGGAGAGTCCCCACATCAGCCTGCCCGCGAGCACCGTGTCAAGCTCCGCCGCCGGTTCACGCCGACGACCCCTCTGCGCCGGCCCTCCCTTCAATCCGAGCCCTCGGTGAGCACCGCCTGGACCTCCCCTTTCCTTTGCACCCGTTTGCCTAGATCGTAGCCCGCTCTAGAGCTTAGGACCCCGCTCGCCGGTGAGAATCTCCGAGCAGAGCCGCCGCCGTCCATGTTTGCGCCGCCTCATACCCGCTCGCGCCTAGATCTTGTCCCAGGTGGACTACGCGTATCGCGTAGCCCCCTCACGACCCAAATCCTGCTTGATTCGACCCCGGGAAGGCCGGATTCAGACTTCTCCGGCGATGCGCCGCCGCGGGAATTGGTTTCCCGGCGACCCGCGCCGCCGCCGTCGCCTGCGGAGCACTTGAGCCATCCGATTTAGAACCCGTGGCTGAGATTAGATCCAGTGCCCTTAAAACCCAGGCCATCAGATCTGGATCCAACGATCCAGATCGGCGCGTACCCCTTCGCCCTGGCTTATTTGCTAAAGAGACCCTGGGGTCTTTCAGATTCAACCCGCAGTCCTGTGCAGTTCAAAACTAATTACAGATCGGCCCAAAACTTTGCACAGACCCCCCTGAGCTTTCTAGAAATCAAACCCGCCATCCAGGGCCGCCGGTTTTGCGCATTAGTTTTTAGATTTAATGGTTAATTATGTTTTAGTCCTCGGGTTTTGCAGAAAACCCCCTGGAACCCTAGTTTTCTTACAGATAAGCCCCTAGAACTTGTTTTTAGCCTAGAAAATGCGTTTTAGCTCCGTTTTTAGCGTTCTTTATGTCCACGCGATCGTTGTAACGCGTAGAATAGTTTTAGACTAGTTTAGCATGCTGTTTTTATGTATTGATGTATTTTTTTTTAGTTTTTGCTTGTATGCTTATTATTGTGCATTGTTTTGGCCATGTGTTCGTGAGTAGACGTTGATCCATCTGAGGAGTCCCAGTACCAGTACCAGGAGCAGCCGTCTTCCGAGCAGTTTGAGCAGCAGCCAGAGCAGTACGAGGAAGGCAAGTATAACATGAACAGCCTATCACTTTTAATTACAATTTCATACTGCATTTTAATACTGTATGCCTATAAGGATTTCCTAGCCACTTTATATCCTTTATATATACCTTTGGGTTACATTTTGGTTAGTTGTGCTAGGTTGCTGCGCTATAACACTCTCTGGTCCTTTTTGATTAATTTGATTAATTGTTTACTTGAACATAATTCTGAGAGTGGCCCTCTGTGCTTCGTGCTTGAGTGGCTCACGTCTCGTTAAAATATGGTTTTTGTAGAAACATGGTTTAGGGGGCCAGCACGGTGCTTAGTGCTTGGTTGGCCACTATCCATAAGGACCGGTTCATAGAGCGACAACCTGGGACAACAGCGCTACCACAAGGCTAGAATGGGATAGACTTGGCGTAATAATTAGATCTTTTTGGTTTGGAGTAACTTACCTGCGGGGCAGGGGCGGTAAGCTTCTATGGCCCTCGTGCTGAGTGGCCTCGTCTGTGCTTCGTGTCTTGATGCCCACTAGACCTGCTCCATAGTCGCTGATCCACCCTCGCGGTTACTCCCTACCAACGAGATTCTTTGTAAAGGCCTCGTAGTGAGTCGCTAGTCATCTCACCTAAGGAAGTGTGATGAACAACTGGCGTAGCTCACAACTTGTGGGTAAAGATGTGCAACTCTGCAGAGTGTAAAACTGGTATACTAGCCGTGCTCACGGTTATGAGCGGCCCAGATCCTCCTTTTGATTAGTGGAGTTATCTCCTTCCGACGAGGGAGGTGCTTCTCGGGGTTACCTTGGTGGCTTGGTTTCGGTTTGGATTTCAGTAGTATCATGATTAAATTTGACTAATTACTATGTAACTGGGTTAATGGTAATTCATCAACTCGTAGTAAATAGCTCTAATAAAATTTTGCCAAGATTAAAAGCTAATGCAGTTGAGTCAGCCAGCCTAGAGCCTCATAGTTTGTGTTATACTTGTTGAGTACAAGTTGTGTACTCACTCTTGCCTCTTCTCTACTTTTTCCTCTTGGATACACTACTGCTGCTCAGTTCCTGCCGACACAAGGGAGTTCGTCCAGCGCTACCAGGACTACGAGGACTTCTAGGTGTTCGTCTCCCAGTCGACGTCCCTGTGGCACCCTGCTTCAGCTTCGGAGAGCTTTATTCGTATTTTGTACTTCGCTTCCGCTGTATCAGACATTTTTGTCATTAATGTAATAAATAACATTCGTATTCGCTTTATTATGTCTTTTTACGTGATATGTGCTATGATATACTGTTCATTCTGTTGTATATACGTGTGACTTGATCCTGGCACGTATATGATTGCTCGGTTTATGTCCTTTTATAAACCGGGTGTTACAGGGGAGGCGGGGCTGCGGTGGTCCAGCGAGCAGAGGAGTCCGGGCACTGGGAGGAAGGAAGGTGGAGAAGATGAAGCCGACAGGTGTGCCAGGCTAGTCAGTGACAGAGAAGGAAAGGTGAACGGCGCTGACGTGTGGGCCTGGGCGCGGGCGCGGGGCGCTGGCTGGGCCTCGCGGGGAAAGAAGCGAACCGGGCCGCGGGGAAGTGGGCCACGGGGAAGGGTTGGATCGCGGGGAAGGGCTGGGTCGGCCCGAGCGCGGGGAAGGGAGAGGGAGAAGGGCTGGGCCGGTTTGGTGCAGGGCTGGGTTTCCTATTTTCTGGTTTTTCTACCCCTTTTCTATTTCTATTCTAGTCAACTCAAACCTATTTGAATTCAAATTCAACCCTAGAAAAGAACAATGCACCAGCATGAATGCAACAACAAATTTAAACCAAGAAAAATTTTAATTACTTATGAGAGAAAATTAATTTAAATGCAAGTCTAAACACAATAAACCTTCGAAAATTAAATAAAGCCAATTAAATTTATTAATAAATACTGGAATTTAAATTAGGGTGTTACAGACCCTACCCCTTATAGGAATCTTGTCCCCGAGATTCAGCTGGGCTGGCTAGCAAAGAGATCTAGATATGTTTTCCTCAGCTCATCTTCTCGCTCCCATGTACCCTCAGCTTCACTGTGGTGACTCCACTGAACTCTGCACATCTTGATGCGCTTGTTCTGTGTAACCCTCTCTGATGTCTCCAGAATCTTCACCGGATGCTCAGTATAAGTCAGATCTTCCTGCACATCTACTCCATCCAGTGGTGCCTGCTCCTCGGGTACTCGCAGACACTTCTTCAGCTGAGATATATGGAAGACATCGTGAACTCCTGAGAGGCTGGGAGGTAACTCTAGGCGATAAGCAACTTCGCCTTTCCTCTCTAGCACCTTGAATGGACCAATGTACCGAGGTGCTAGCTTCCCCTTGACATTAAACCTGCGGATTCCTCTCATCAGAGACACCTTCAGGTATACATGATCACCAACATTGAAAGTCATGTCTCTCCGTTTGCCATCTGCATAGCTCTTTTGCCTACTCTATGCAATCCTCAGATTTTCCCGCATAGCTTGTACCATCTGCTCTGCATCTTCTATAATGTCAGGGCCAAAGAGCTGCTTCTCTCCAATCTGATCCCAATAGAGAGGAGTCCTGCACTTCCTGCCATACAATGCCTCAAAGGGGGACTTCTTCAGACTGGCCTGGTAGATGTTGTTGTAGGAGAACTCAGCATACGACAGGCACTTATCCCAACCAGTACCATACTGAATAGCATGAGCTCTCAGCATATCCTCCAACACTTGGTTGGTTCTCTCTGTCTGCCCATCTGTCTGAGGATGATAGGCGGTGCTGAATCGTAGCTTCGTATCCAAAGAATCATGAAGCTGCTCCCAGAACCGTGAAGTGAACTGAAATCCTCTATCAGATATGATCTTCTTTGGCACACCATGCAAACAGACAATCCGGGAGATGTACAACTCTGCAAGCCTAGCACCGAAGTAAGTAGTGTTCACTGAAATGAAGTGCGCAACCTTCGTCAGACGATACACTACTACCCATATAGAGTTGTACCCTTTCTAAGTACGAGGCAATCCAACAATGAAGTCCATAGTGATTTCCTCCCATTTCCACTCTGGAATCTTCAAAGGCTGTAACAGACCTGCTGGCCTCTGATGCTCAGCCTTGACACGCTGACAGGTGTCACAAATAGCCACGTACTCTGCCACTAAACGCTTCATCCCATACCACCAGAAACGTTCCTTCAGATCATAATACATTTTCGTGCTGCCCGGATGAATAGAATAAGTTGCATCATGAGCCTCACTCAGAATCAACTTCCGGAGATCCTTCGCATCTGGCACACAGATCCGGTTCTTGTACCACAGGGTACCCTGATCATACTCTCTGAAATGAGGAGCCTTGCCTTTCTTGAGCAACTCACGGATCTCCTACAGTTTCTCATCTTCCTTCTGATGCTGCCGGATCTCTGCCTCTAGAGTGGGCACTGCCTCGAATGTCGCACTCGAATTATGATGCAAAGAAAACCAGACTCAACTGCTCAAACTCCTCACATAACTCCTGAGGCATCTAGAAAGCAATGGCCATGTTGACATAGCTTCTTCTGCTCAGAGCATCTGCCACAACATTGGCCTTACCCGGATGATAGTGAATCTCCAGGTCCTAATCCTTGACCAACTCTAACCATCTCCTCTGCCGCATGTTCAGCTCATTATGCGTGAATATATACTTGAGGCTCTTGTGATCAGTGTAGATATCACACTGCTGCCCATACAAGTAATGCCTCCAAATCTTCAGAGCATGCACAACTGTGGCTAACTCAAGATCATGAGTGGGATAGTTCAGCTCATGCCGACGTAACTGCCGTGAAGCATAAGCAATCACTCTGCCCTCCTGCATCAGAACACATCCAAGACCATCCTTCGAAGCATCACAGTACACCGTGAACCTCTTGCTCTGGTCTGGCAGAGTAAGGACTGGCGCCGTAGTCAACCTCTTCTTCAGCTCATCAAAGGCCATCTGACACTCATCCGTCCATATGAATGCCGCATTCTTCTCTAACAAGGAAGTCAAAGGCTTCGCGATCTTGGAGAAATTCTCAATGAACCTCCGATAATATCCTGCTAAGTCCAAAAATGACCGGACTTCCTTCATCGTCTGCGGTGTCTCCCACTCGAGCACATCCTTCACCTTACTCGGATCAACTGCAATACCTCCCTTAGAGATGATATGACCGAGGAATGGAACCTCGTCAATCCAGAACTCGCACTTGCTGAACTTAGCATACAGCTGGTGCTCCCTCAATCTCTGCAACACGAGCCTCAGATGCTCTTCATGCTCTTCCTCTGTCTTGGAGAAGATCAGAATATCATCAATGAAGATCACCATGAAGACATCCAGATAATCCATGAAAACCATGTTCATCAGATGCATGAAGAAAGCCGGGTCATTAGTCAAGCCGAAGGACATGACCGTGTACTCATACAGCCCGTACTTGCAAGTGAATGCCGTCTTCGGAATATCCCCAGGATGGATCCTCAGCTGAAAATAACCCGAACGCAGATCAATCTTCGAGAATATACGAGCACCTCGAAGCAAATCAAAGAGATCCTCAATACGGGGCAGGGGATGCTTGTTCTTGATAGTAATTGCATTCAGCTCCCGATAATCGACACACATTCTCTTCGAGCCATCCTTCTTATCTACTAG
This sequence comes from Panicum virgatum, assembly GCF_016808335.1. Classification (NCBI taxonomy): domain Eukaryota; kingdom Viridiplantae; phylum Streptophyta; class Magnoliopsida; order Poales; family Poaceae; genus Panicum; species Panicum virgatum. The sequence continues at coordinate 22,605,977 of NC_053151.1, forward strand.
CAACAAAGGAAAAGCCCAAGGAGAGAAGCTGCGACGGATATAGCCCTTGGCTAGCAACTCATCAATAGTCTTCTTGACTTCCTCATGCTCTATAGGTGCCATGCGGTAGGGCCGCTTTGCAATAGGAGTAGTGCCAGGCAAGAGATCAATAGAAAACTCGATGTCGCGTTCAGGTGGCATACCTGGCAAATCATCCGGAAAGACATCCGGGAATTCAGACACCACGCGAATACTGTCCGTGGGTCTAGCCTCCATCTGATGAAGAAATCCCGAGGGCCCTGAAGCACTGACTGTCACCTCTTGGCCATCAGATGCTGTCAAGTGAACTGCCCGATGAGCACAATCAATTCTGACTCCCCACTTGGCAAGAGTATCCATTCCCAGAATCACATCAATACCCTTGGTGTCTATCACCCTCAGATCTGCACTGAATTTTACCCCCCTTATGGCTATATTGACTCGAGGGCTAACAAAATGGGATCCCAACTCCCCTCCCGGTGAAGAGACTAGCAGGTACTTCTTTAATGGGGTGATAAAGAAACTATGCTGCTCAACATATGACTTGGTGATGAATGAATGAGTAGCACCAGTATCGAAAAGCACTATAGCTGGATGGGAGTCGACCATGAACATACCAATAACCACGTTAGGAGCCTCGGTCGCTGACTCGGCCGTCACGTGGTTCACTCTGCCCTGAAGTGGCGCCCTGGGCTGAGCTGGGCACCCCTGCTGTCCCGCCTGCGCCTTCCGGGGGCAAGCGTTGGCGTAGCGCCCTGGCTGGCTGCAGTGAAACCACGTGCGAGGAGGTGCCTGCTGTACGGCAGGAGGAGCTGCCTGCCGTGGAGCCTGAGGTGCTGGCGGAGCTGGTGGAGTAGCACGAGCCGGAGGTGCCGGTAACCTCGGGCCCTGACCTGCCTGCTGCTGCTGTCGAGGCGGGTACTGCTGCGGCCTCTGCTGGTACTGCTGGGGCAGCTGAAGGTGAGGACGGGTGTTGCTGCCGGAAGCAACGGGAACGATCTTCCTCTTCTTGTCCTCCATCTCCAGGTGCTTGCGCTCCGTGTTGAGTGCGCTGTCAACCAGATGGTTGAAGTCGTCGAAGCGGAGGTTGAGCAGCGCATACTGGAGGTAGTCCTCAAGACCCTCCATGAAGTGCTCCTGCTTCTTGCGGTCATACGCAACCTCGGCAGGGGCGTAGCGAGCAAGCTGCAGAAAACGATCACGATACTCCATGACCGTCATAGACCCCTGCTTCAGTGCAAGGTACTCCTTCTGCTTCATCTTCATAACGCCCGCAGGGACGTTGTGGCTGCGGAACCGCTCCTGGAACTAGAGCCAGGTGAGAGCCTCGCGGTCCTGAACTGGGTGGGACTCCCACCAGTCCAAAGCTGCCCCTCGCAGCTGTCCTGCTGCGTACAAGACTCGCTCCCGATCATCGCACTGGGCGATGTCCAGCTGGCACTCCACTGCACAGAGCTAGTCGTCTTCCTGAAGTGGGTCAGACGTGTGAGAGAACGTCGACGGGTGGCCCCTCAGAAACTCCGCACGCCTATCGCGGGTCTGCGGAGGTGGAGGAGGCGGCGGCTGAGCGTGGATCTGCTGCAGTGCCTGAACAGTGTTGTTCAGGGTGGCCATCATCTGCATTTGGAGCTGAAAGAACTGCTCTGGAGTCAAGGGTGGAGGCATCGGCATCCCGGTACCCTGGTTGTTCTGCCCCTGCTGCTGGCCAGAACCGGAACCGGTGCTCCTGGTGTTCACCATCTGATTTGAACAAAAAATGTATGAGCAAAGATATTGCAGGAATAATTTAGACGGATATGATATCTTTCTGCAAGGAAGACTTAGGCATGATAAAGTAGACTGGATAGAGTGGACGGTTTTACCCCCAACGATCTAACTCATTTTATTAGTTAATTAACTTTAACTTAAAACTAATTTTCATTAAACAAATTTAACTACTAAACTATGCAATCAACCAAAAATCCAAAACAAACATTTGCATAATAACAAACATTCAAAAGTTCATACTTTAGTCGAGTTTATCATGCGACTCGACTAACACAACGCGTCGCAGAACGTGCTATCGTATTATTATAAAGGGGTCATCTAGCTTATACCTATGATGGTCAAACAATTTCCTTCAGGCCCAAATCTCCGGAAACTAAATCTATAGAGAGAAATCAAGGCAAGACGAGTGAAAATCTTAGAATTTCAAGGAATATAATAGCAAAATAGTTTCAGCAGACAAGGCTGAGAGAGGAGAAGACTTAAAACTCGACCAGTTCTATCTAGGCTTTCGTTCTACAGTGGATATGGCTCTGATACTACTCTGTAACACCCGGTTTATAAAAGGACATTAACCGAGCAATCATATACTTGCCAGGATCAAGTCACACGTATATACAACAGAATGAATAGTATATCACAGCACATATCATGTAAAAAGATATAATAAAGCAAGTACGAAAGTTATTTATTATATAAATGACAAAATGTCTGATACAGAGTATGCGGAAGCGTAAAAACAAATACGAGAAGCTCTCGGAAGCAGGGCGCCACAGGGACATCGACTGGGAGACGAACGCCTAGAAGTCCTCGTAGTCCTGGTAGCTCCGGGTGAACTCCCTCGAATCAGCAGGAACTGAGTAGCAGTAGAGTATCCCCAAGAGGAAAAAGAGTAGAGTAGGCAAGAGTGAGTACACAACTTGTACTCAACAAGTATAACACAAACTATGAGGCTCTAGGTTGGCTGACTGACTGCATTAGCTTTTAAGTCTTGGCAAAATTTTATTAAAGCTATTTACTACAAGTTGATGAATTACCATAAACCTAGTTACATAGTAATTAATCAAAATTAATCATGTTACTACTAAGAACCAAACCAAACCAAGCCACTCGGGGAAACCTGCCTCGTCAAAGGAAGATAACCCCACTAATCAAAAGGAGGATCTGTGCCGCTCATGACCGTGAGCACGACTAGTATACCAGTTTTACACAATGCAGAGGTTGCACATCTTTACCCACAAGTTGTGAGCTATGCCAGTTGTTCATCACACTTCCTTAGGTGAGATGACTAGCAAACTCACTACGAGGCCGTTACAAAGGACACGTTGGTAAGGTGTAACCGCTAAGGAATCAGGCTCCGCAATGATGGTGACCACCTCGAGGGGTACGCAGACCAAGCCTCGTAGCCTGGGCACCATTGAAGCTCACCACCCCTCCTGCCCCGTCGGTAAGTTACTCCCGAACCAAAATGACCTAATTAGTAAGCCAAGACCGTCCCATTCCAGTCTTGTGGTAGCGCTGTTGTCCCAGGTTGTCGCTCTATGAACCGGTCCTTATGGAGAGTGGCCAACCAGGCAGTAAGCACCGTGCTGGCCCCCTAAACCATGTTTCTAACAAAACCATTTTATAACGAGACATGAGCCACTCAAACGGGCTACTCTCAGAATTAAGTTGCATATACCATTAATCAAATTAATTAAAAAGGACCAAGTGTGTTATAGCACGGCACCTAGCACAACTAACCAAAATGCAACCCAAAGGATATATATAAAGGATATAAAGTGGCTAGGAAAATCCTTATAGGCATACAATATTAAAATGCAGTATGAAAATGTATTTAAGGTGATAGATGTTGTTCATGTTATACTTGCCTTCCTCGTACTGCTCCTGCTCCTGCTCAAACTAGTCAGAAGACAGCTGCTTCGGGTACTGGGGCTCCTCAGATGGATCAACATCTACTCACGAGCACATGGCCAAAAACAAGGCACAACAGTAAACATACGTGCAAACAATAGCAAAAACTAAGAAACAGTACAACAATACATGAAAACAGCAAACAAAACTATGCTACAACTATTCTACGTGTTACAACGATCGCGTGGACATAAAGAACACCTAAAATGGAGTTAAAACGCGAAAACTAGAGCTAAAACAAGTTCTAGGGACCTATTTGTAAGAAAACTAGAGTTACAGGGGGTTTCTGGGCAAAATCGAGGACTAAAACATAAAATCTGGAAAGGTCCGAGGGCTGACGTGCAAAAAGACCTCATCAGGACGGCGGGTTCTATTTTAAATAAACTCAGGGGCCTAAACATTAAAACCAGGGCTTAGTTTGAAATACTTTTGAATACATCTGGAGTGCGGGTTGATTTCAGAAAAACCCAGGGGGTCTTTAACAAAAACGCCAGGCGAACCGGTATCTACGGATCTGATCCATTGGATCTTGATCCGGTGGCTCAGATCTAAAGGATCCTAGATCTAATCTTGGACGCATGTTTCAGATCGGGCGGCTTTGGAAGATTGGGGCGCGCGGGACGGCGGCGCTGGTCGCCGGAGTCGAGCTCCGCGGCGGCGCTGCGCCGGAGGTGGCCAATCTCGGCCTTCCCGGGGTCAATCTGGCCAGGGTTGGGGTCTAGGGTTGTCTACGCGACACATGTAAACCTCCTGGGCTAAAAGTGAGGCGTGACGAGGTCCTGAACGCCGGGCGCGACTACGGCGGCGACTCTACACGGCGGAGCTCGCCGGCGACGGTGTTCCAGCCCCTAGAACGATCGATCATCCTCTACTTCTAGCGCAAAAACAACAGGGAAGGTTCAGGGTGCGGGTCGGCTGGAGTTGCAGTGCAGGGGAGTTGACTGCGATGTCCCGCGGCGGCGCGGGGACGAAGCAGGCGGTCCAGGCGGTGCAGGGCTCCTCCATGCCTCTGGGTGGCACGGATCGATGCGCGGCATTGCTGCGAAGTAGGCAGAGGGGTCAGCGGGGTACAAGAGTCGCCGACGGCATGAAATCACGGTGGCAGAGTCACTCACCGGTGGCGGTTCTCGGTGAAATCCCCGTGCACGCAGGCCCTGGGGTCGCGGGTGAATGCCTTGGTGAGTTGCCTGGTCTCGCGGCGAAGCCGTAGCGGGGGTCTGCAGGGGCTGGGTCACGGCGGTGCGGTGTGGCCACAGCGGCGTAGGGGTTCGGCGCAGCAAGGGCGGGTAATGGCGCTGGTGTGCTGTGGCGGCGATGGTGTGGCGAGGTGGGTGCTCAGGGGCCGCGAGGGTGCCAAAATAAAGGAGGCCGTGTAGGGGTTTGGGCGTGCGTGCCAAGAACGGAAGGCCGGCGAGAATCGCGGCCGGGATTCGTGCCGTGCGGGGATAGCGGATCGAGCCGCTGCCCTGCGAGATCCCGGGCTCGGCGCGCAGCTTCTAGAAGGCGGGCGAGCACGGGGCGGCTGTTTGGTGGGTCCTGCAGGACTGGGGCGGTCCACGGTGCAGCGAGGAGGCGGGGCTGCGGTGGTCCAGCGAGCAGAGGAGTCCGGGCGCTGGGAGGAAGGAAGGTGGAGAAGATGAAGCCGATAGGTGGGCCAGGCTAGTCAGTGACAGAGAAGGAAAGGTGAACGGCGCCGACGTGTGGGCTTGGGCGCGGGCGCGGGGCGCTGGCTGGGCCTCGCGGGGAAAGAAGCGAGCCGGACTGCGGGGAAGTGGGCCGCGGGGAAGGGCTGGATTGCGGGGAAGGACTGGGTCGGCCCGAGCGCGGGAAAGGGAGAGGGAGAAGGGCTGGGCCGGTTTGGTGCTGGGCTGGGTTTCCTATTTTCTGGTTTTTCTACCCCTTTTCTATTTCTATTCTAGTCAACTCAAACCAATTTGAATTCAAATTCAAATTTGAATTCACTCTAACACTCAAACAAAAGAACAATGCACCAGCATGAATGCAACAACAAATTTAAACCTAGAAAAATTTTAATTACTTATGAGATAAAATTAATTTAAATGCAAGTCTAAACACAATAAACCTTCGAAAATTAAATAAAGCCAATTAAATTTATTAATAAATGCTGGAATTTAAATTAGGGTGTTACAGTTTTTGAGCACAGACATGTTATCTCGCCCTATCACAGGCGTTTCAGGCAACCCCCCAGAACTGTACACCCAGAAGGCTGAACAATTCCTAGAACTTCTGGGTCTGACAATGCCCCCCAAGTATAGTAGGGGGGAGCCGATGCGGTGAACGGGTACTTGGGAAACAATGTCCGGCCATGTGTTTCGGGTTGTTTCGGGTGCTCCAAGCTGTACCCTCCTAACCTCGCTGTGGTTGGCGACGGCCGGTCACACCTCGGTTTTCGGCCACGCTAAACTTTGGTTGGCCGGTGTTGTCTTCGTGTTCCTATGGATTCCGACGTACGGTCATGTGGCTTTGAACTCATTTCTCAAGTTCGGGCAAGGGGGGCTCGTAGACTTGTCTCGGTGATGGCCTGCTCTCGTTTCCTGTGTTCGGCCTTGGGGATTCCGATGCTTCGGTCATATGTTTTTGAACTCATTTCCCAAGACTCGGAGCACTGCACCAACAGACAAGGTCATTTAGGGGCTTGCCAAGATAAGCCGGATGGATTTCATTTGCTCAGGGATTCCGACCGTTTGGTCATGTTGGCTTTGAACTCATTTCTCAAGTTTGTGCAAGGGGGACTCGTAGACTGGCCTCGGCGATGGCTTGCTCTCGTTTCCTACGTTCGGGCTTGGGGATTCTGACGCTTCGGTCAACATGTCTTTGAACTCTTTCCCTGAGCCTCTGTAGACTGACTAACGAGTAGGCTCTGTGTAGAACTTCGAGTTGCCTTTGGTTTCTTAAACCTATCTTGTCGCTGCTGGCACTATTGGGTTGCTATCCTTGATTTCTTGTGGTGGTGTTTAATCACATGACCCTAATGCCGTGACGGAACCTAGGGCCTCATGTGCTTTGCAACCACATGATTGAGCCACTAAGAGCGCGCTGGTGCCTAGGTTTGTGTGACGTAACTCACTGCAATCCCCTTTTATGCAACCTTACTAGTGTACTAACTTTCACTCCTTACTGAAGGGTATAGAGCTAACAAGGTGTTAGCCATGAGAGAACGGTTACGGGGTGTGAATCATGTGCATCATGTGTATGAATATCATACATGCATACATTAAGAGCATTATCATCTTTGCATAATGGTGTATGCATCATTGAGTTGACATCATGACAAATGCATCATGTCATATGCACCATTTCATTTGTGCACGGGGCCTTCCCTTATCGCATTGCACCACCATTGCAATCATACATCTCATGGGTGCATCAACGTCATGGGTATTGTGGAATATTTTGTCAATATCCCTTGATTGCATTGGCATAAAGACGCATGTTTTACAACTAGCATTGTGCGACTCATTCAAATAATATAATCCTGAGCAAGGATATTCCGAGACTTCCTTTGTAAAACCATGTTCCTTACTGCCCTCAATGGCCATCCGTAATTCTTGTGACGAATCTTCCGGACTTCATTCATCCTCATGCTGTGATCTCAGCTCTACGAGAACTGGACCACTTTATTTTCTCACCTTTCCTTGTTCAGTTATCTTTTTCTTCTGGATCTGAAAATTTCACTCGACTTAATCAATCCATCTAAGTAAAGAGGCGTGTAAGAATCGAGGTTTGGTGCTTTCTTAAACACGTCGTCGTCATCAAGAAGCGGTAGACAAGTTACCTTGTAAAATCTTCAGAGATGATCAAACTACTTATGCCATTACTGTTGGAGCATGAGGACCTGCAATACTTGAAGTTGGACAAGTTGCTAGGGCAAAGGAAATTGTCGTAGATATCGTGTTTCATGCACTTCGCTTTTTAATCACTCTTTAGGTTCTCAAATCCTTATCCGAAATGGCATCTACCATCAACAGTGACCTTCTCACTACTGCCATCAACTTTGATCTTCTCTGGAGTAAGTGTTTTCTACCGCTTTTGAGGTTTAGACTGCTCCTCTCTCCTTGGAAATCTTTCGTTCTAAATCTCGGGACGAGGTTCTTTTAAAGGGGTGAGGCTGTAACACTCCAATGTTAATTTAGGTGCTAATTTTGTGCTTAGTCGCTAATCATCACTTAAGCAGGGTCATTAGTGTTAATCATGTAGGCTTAGTTAAATTTCAAATATTGACTTAGTTTTGACCCCTGTTTTCTCCCAAATCCAAAACTCGAATCAACTTTTGCCCAACATCAATGTTGTAGAACTTTTCTTCCTCTGCATCTTTCATTTTGGCCAAATTTCAAGTTTCAACACGAAATTTAAAGAAAACCTTTAATTTTGCTTTGAATAGGACATTTTCAAATACACTCAAGTTTCAAATTTTATCTTTCAAACCATTGTTCAAATGAAAAAGTGCATGAAACAAAAGTTGAAGATCTCAAAATTTTGAACAACTTTAGTATTCAAAAGTTTTTCATTTGAGACCAAGAAAAAGGAGAAAAACTGAATTTACGAATTTTATTTTGAACTTCAGTTTATTTACGAGACTACCCTCACTCCATCTCTCTCCTTCTATTTTTCCCTCCCTCACGCCGTCGCCGCCTCGGCGTCGGGCCGTCACGCCGGCGCCGTCCTCTGGCCGGCTAGACGCCACGCCATCAGCCAAACCACCCTCGCGCCCCCTGTTTCCGCCCAAACCGCCCTCCCTGGCAGCGCCTCGTGCTTTCCACGCGTCTACGACACTCGGCGGGGCGACACGCCGCCAAACGCCATTGCCCGCTTGCCGTCGCTGCGCTCCAGCCCTGCCGGCGAGCCCTCCACGCGTCGGCCATGGCACCTCAACATCCACGCGAGCTCGTCCTTATCCGCTCGCGGCACTCAACATCGTTTTCTCCTCCCCTTCTTCTCCTTCTTCGAGCTCGCGCCGAGCAGAGTGAGCAGAGCCCGCCGCCGGCGTTGCTCCGGCCACCCCTTGCCGCCCCCGCTCGAATCCTTCGCGCCCCGAGCTCCCTAGCTTCACCCCGCACCTCTCCTGCCCCTCCACGAGCTTGATTGAGCCGTTCCCCGGCCGAATCGCGCTCGCCATCGCCGGCCGCCATAGTTGCTCCGCCAGAGCTCCGCCCCCTCCGTCGATCCCCTACCTCCGGCCCTCCTCCGTCCAAATCGAGTGCACAGTGAGCATCCTCGCGACCTACCCATGCTCCCCGGCCCTTTCCCCGCTCGATCCCCGCGTTGCCGCCGCCGGGAATGCGTCCCGCTTCCGTGAGAGCCTGGCCGTCGCCACCACGCCGCCGCGGGGCCGCTCTGCGCGCGGTCGCAGAGCGCTGCCACGAGCCCCAGGTCCACTTAGGCCCCCTGGCTGCGGGCACACCCCGCCTCTGCCGCTGGCCGTCCACGGCCGGGCCAGAATGCCGTGCTGCTGTGTGCCTTGCCTAGCACCGCCACGGGCCGCCGCGCGCCCCCCCTGTGCCTCCCTGCGGCGGCCCCTGTTCTGCCCTGCGTCGGACCCGCCGGGCTGCCCCGGCTGCGGGCGGGCCAGGCCATGCCGCCGGCGAGCCGCCGGCCGGCCGCCGCCGCCGTGCCTACCGTGGCCACGGCAATGGCCTCGGCGTGGGCAAAACAGGGGAGCTGGGCTGGGCTCCCTCCCACTGACGGGTGGGGCCCAGTCGTCAGCCCCCTATTTAGATTTTTGTTTTCCAAATTCATTTATTATTTCTGCTGAAAAGTTTGAAAATGTGTAGAAAAATATAGAAAAATGTGAAAAATGCAAACTAAATTTGGTTTGTGCTTAAGCTAGTTTATTTTGTATCGGTTGTTCTGTTTGTCTAAAAATCATGAAATTTATGATGTGGCCTAATCTTTGTATGTGTAATCCACTGTAAAAATTTCAGGTGCTGGTGCTATGCACTTTTGTGTAAATCTATTCGTATTTAGTTTAACTTGCTAGGGTTAAAATAAATACTTTCTATCATCAATAAATATTGGAAAATTTTGTGTGGCATGCTTTATCAAAATCATGTTATTTTTATAAATTCTTGTTTCTGGATCACATCTGTAAGTTAGGTCCTTACTTTTAATTTGTTCCTCGCTATGCTCTTTTCTTTTGTAGGTGTTGCTAGTTAATTCCTTCATGCTTGTGAGCTCCTATTTTAGTCATTCTAATCTTGTAGGCCCAGGTTGATGCTTGTTGTAGGTACCTTGCCTAGGGTTGCTTGATAGTAATTTCTTTTAGGTCCATAATTTTAATCCATATTGCTTTAGGGCTGTGTTTAATCCTCTGAAGCAAGTTTAGTAACTGTTGTTTGGAGGAAACACTTCAGGCTAAAATAAATTGATTGAACTCTCATATTGTAGCACCAACCCGTTTTTGCCTTTTGGGCTTGTTTGTCGTGTTTGCTCGATAAATGATTGCCCAGTCAGGTCTTTCTTGTAATTGCATTGCATCATAGCACTAATGCACCATGTGTTGTTTTCTTTATGTCATTTAGGTACGCTAGACGTACAACGTGCGGACGTGGAGCACGTGCTGACGGAACCGAACCACAAGACGGTGTTGGGTGGACGCATCCTGAAGAAAGAAGGACTTGCTGGAGCAACCGAAGACCCGGCTTGAAGTCGGAAGGGTCCAAGGCCTTGTTAGTACTAACACTAGCTTAGTGTTACTTCCAGGCAAGCCCCGGAGCATAACCCTAATTTTAAGTATTCAATGTTTATTTAAGTATCTCGTGCATTTACGTTCTAGGAGTTGTATGGAACTCTAGTATGCATGTTCTCCCTAGGTACCTGAGGGTCTATACTAGTATGCAGGTGTCGTTAGAAGTGCTCTGCTAAGTAGGATCTCGGTAGAAGTCGAGTGATTCCTGTCACTCGCGAGATTTAAGATCTTGTTACTTGTGGCAATGTGGTTTGAGAATGAATCAATGAGGAAATAGAAATGAAGACCGGGCGGAGATGAATTGGTTCTGGATATGAAATGGATAGAAAGTAAGCCTCCGCCTGTGTCGATTGAGGACCGTACCGTTGTTGGCATTGCTGACCGAGTTTGAACAGTACTAACCACATGCCGGAAGTAGGAGGTAGTCGAAACCGGTAAGCTAAATACCTGATTTGCAATAATACTTTAAATCGCGATCTGCTACACTGGGAGTGGGATGATGGCGGGTGTTGGAGTGTATGTCGCCTCCTAGTTCTCTGGGAGTTCTCTGTGAGGGACCCTTCACCCGGGTTTTGGCAGGCGTGATTCAGACGTCGGGGTAATGATGGGAATGGTTGACATATTTGGTCCGGCGTGGCTGCACGTGTCGTGTGAGTTAGGTCCACCTTGCAAGGTTAAATCGGATCGATTCGCCGTCTCTCTTAGTTAAGAGAACCTTGGTCACTGTGTCACATCGTAGTAAAGAAGTGAAAATGAGAAGAGAAGTATGATGGGATATGTTTGTGGTACTCGGTAAAGATTAATGTGATCAACCATGCTTGCTTTAGATGTCAGGCAAATCTAGTTGGTACTTGATAAACTTAAATTGAGCTAAAATATTAAAAGTAAGGATCCAGTATTAGTAGCTTTTCAGCAAAACAAACTCCAGAGCCAAAAAACTTTGCATGTCTAGATAGTGGGCTAAGTATACCCAAGTCGGGTAAGTCTTGCTGAGTATTAGTATACTCAGGGTTTGTTGTCACCCTGTTTTCAGGTAACTACTGCTGGTTGGAGCTAACCAGGATTCACATTGTGGGCTCGATGTGACGTCCTCACGTCATCGTAGTTATCGTGGTTTTCAAACTAAACTTCTATTTAAATTTCGCTGCATGTTGAACTCTGATAATTTTTTTTGAAACTCATTTTGTAAAGCTCTTCTTTGTAAATTAAATTTGAGAAATTTGGTTTGCTTGTAATCATCTGTGCTCGTCTTCGTGCAAGACTTCCATTGTTTTTCGATCCTTAACCAGACAGACGACTAGATTACACCATTTTAAGTGCGTGGCAACTTGATTAACCATTAAGATGATAGTTAGCGCACTTAAGCCGGTTTAATTTGGACAATTCTGTTACACCGTGCTGCGATAGTAATTCAACCTAGTACGAGAGGAACCGTTGATTCACACAATTGTTCATCGCGCTTGGTTGAAAAGCCAGTGGCGCGAAGCTACCGTGTGTCGGATTATGACTGAACTCCTCGAAGTCAGAATCCAAGCTAGCAACCGGCGCTTGTGCCCGCCGCTCGCCCTGACCCACATTAGGGCGTTCGCGCCCCAAGGGCCCGTGCCATTGGCTCAGTCTGCCCGACCGATGTGCCGTGGCAGGCCGCCTCGAAGCTCCCTTCCTCACGGGCGGCGGGCTGAATCCTTTGCAGACGACTTAAATACGCGACGGGGCATTGTAAGTGGCAGAGTGGCCTTGCTGCCACGATCCACTGAGATCCAGCCCCGCGTCGCACAGATTCGTCCCTCCCCCCTCCGCCCCCATTCAAAAGTTCATGCTCGGAAGGTTGATGCTCATCAAAGATATTGCTAGCAAGGATTCATCCCTCCCCCTCAAGGACCATTCAAAACTTCAGGCTCAGATGCACCATGCTTGTCAAAGATATTGCGAGCAAATATACCGAATAGGAGGGAAGCGGAGTACAAGGAAAAACATGAAGTACTATGATAGTATGATGAGTACGAATATGAGTAAGAATGTACTGGCCACGATGGCTACAATAACCTCAAAAGAGGCCATACCCAAATTTAAGGGTACTATATCACATGGACATCCTAGTAGCAGCAATGATGAACAAGACAGCAAGGACCAAGTCATTGAGCATCCACAAAGATCAATAAGACACCAAGGAACCAAACATCCCCGGACTAATTTCAGTGGACATGATTGTACAAGGTGTCCGAGTATGAACCATACTCTACCCAGATGGAAAGGTTGTACGCTGGACCCAAGCAGACAAAGTTGGGATGAGAACGGCTGATATACATGTGGTATTGGTCATGGGAATTGGTTGAAAGGCAAGAAGGTTTGTAACCCTAGTTCATAGAGTGAAATTTACCTAAAAGGGAATAAAAATGGTTGGTTTCAGTGGAAAATGGTTGTACGTGGTAGCCACACATGGTTCCATGTTCATCCGGGTTCAAACGGACCATGTTGCGGTGAAAACAGATGAAAAACGTGTGCTATAGGTCATGGGAGGAGAAAACCTAGGCCGAACGACCATTCGGTATGTAACCCTGGCCAAAAAATGGAAATGGCCCACAACGGGATGGAAACAGTTCATTTCGGTCCGAAATGTTGTACGACCCGCACATGGAATTATGTCCATCCAGGTGGAAACGAACCATGCTAGAGTGAAAATAGATGAAAAATGTGGGCTATAGGTCATGGGAGGCGAAAACATAGGCCGAACGACCATTCTGTATGTAACCCTGGACAAAAAATGGAAACGACCCACAACGGAATGGAAACGGTTCATTTCGTTCGGAAATATTGTACATGGCACCCGCACATGGAACTATGTCCATTCGGGTGCAAACGAACCATGGTAGGATGAAAATAGTTGAGAAACGTGTGCTAGGTCACGGGAGGCAAAACATAAGCCGAACGGCCATTCGGCATGTCAACATGGCAAAGAAGTGGAAACGTCCCAAAATGGCCCAAAAACATGAAATCAGGCTCAATGCGTAGAAAACGAGTCAAGGACAGGTGAATTCGGCCTCCGGAGGTGATGGGAGGGCTGGGTTTCCGATAACTCACGTGACCAGAATAAAAAACTGGCCAGTTTTTTTAGGCCATACATGTTATCTCGCCCTATCACAGGTGTTTCAGGCAACCCACCAAAACTGTACACCCGGAAGGCTGAAAAATTCCCAGAACTTCTGGGTCGGAGAATGCCCCCCGGGTATAGTAGAGGGGAGCCGATGCGGTGAACGGGTACTTGGGAAACAATGTCCGGCCATGTGTTTCGGGTTGTTTCGTGTGCTCCAAGCTGTACCCTCCTAACCTCGCTGTGGTTGGCGACGGCCGGCCACACCGCGGTTTTCGGCCAGGCTAAACTTCGGTTGGCCGGTGTGGGCTTCGTGTCCCTAGGGATTCTGACGTACGGTCATGTGGCTTTGAACTCATTTCTCAAGTTCGGGCAAGGGGGGCTCGTAGACTGGTCTCGGTGATGGCCTGCTCTAGTTTCCTGCGTTCGGCCTTGGGGATTCCGATGCTTCGGTCATATGTCTTTGAACTCATTTCCCAAGACTCGGAGCATAGTACCAGCAGACAAGGTCGTTTAGGGGCTTGCCAAGGTAAGCCGGGATGGATTTCAGTTGCTCAGGGATTCCGACCGTTTGGTCATGTTGGCTTTGAAACCATTTCTCAAGTTTGTGCAAGGGGGACTCGTAGACTGGCCTCGGCAATGGCTTGCTCTCGTTTCCTGTGTTCGGGCTTGGGGATTCCGACGCTTCGGTCAACATGTCTTTGAACTCATTCCCTGAGCCTCTGAAATTTGCACCGGTTCGCTAAGGCTTGTCACTAGTCGACAGAGTTTGGTTGAAGGTGGGATGAATATTGTTCATTATCGCGCTCAGTTGTCCATTGGCTGCCTTCCTCATAAGTAGAGTCGCCGTGCACTGCATGGAGGGATGCTTTGGGTGGCTTAGCTGCCGTGTATCGGCTGGCGCATGAGTTGTCTTGGACCTGTGACTGTCGGGAGGCCCCCCACCCTTGTGCGGCCAACTCTCAACGCCTGTGTCCCCTCAGTCCCATGGGAACAATGCCGACCATTAATGAGTGCTTGCGTGCTGCTACCTATTTCTTGGGAAGCTGCATTCGCTACAAGCTGCCTTCGTCGCGTCCACCCTTTGTGTGTGATGCGTCGGTTTTATATCCAATCGGCGTTGCCTCGTGGGTAATGGTATCATCGGCCAATTCCACCAAGGCTACCTCGCTTGTGCTATCGGTCCCGGATGACGCAAATGATATAGGATGAGGCTGCTTCGGCTTCTCGTTCATCTCAAAGTTGGAGCCTTCAAATACACGACAGCCGGCCCAGTTGATGCCTAGTGCAGCAGTCGTTGCCGGCTTGTCGAGGTGGACGTGCTACCGAGTTGATCCTGCCAGTAGTCATATACTTGTCTCAAAGATTAAGCCATGTATGTGCAAGTATGAACTAATTCGAACTGTGAAACTGCGAATGGCTCATTAAATGAGTTATTGTTTGTTTGATAGTATGTGCTACTCGGATAACTATGGTAATTCTAGAGCTAATACGTGCAACAAACCCCGACTTCCGGGAAGGGCGCATTTATTAGATAAAAGGCCGTTTAGGCCACGGAAGTTTGAGGCAATAATAGGTCTGTGATGCCCTTAGATGTTCTGGGCCGCACGCACGCTACACTGATGTATTCAACGAGTATATAGCCTTGGCCGACAGGCCCGGGTAATCTTGGGAAATTTCATCGTGATGGGGATAGATCATTGCAATTGTTGGTCTTCAACGAGGAATGCCTAGTAAGCGCGAGTCATCAACTCGTGTTGACTACGTCCCTGCCCTTTGTACACACCGCCCGTCGCTCCTACCGATTGAATGGTCCAGTGAAGTGTTCGGATCGCGGCGACAGAGGCAGTTCGCCGCCCCCAACGTCGCGAGAAGTCCATTGAACCTTATCATTTAGAGGAAGGAGAAGTTGTAACAAGGTTTCCGTAGGTGAACTTGCGGAAGGATCATTGTTGTGACCCTTAAACAAAACAGACCGTGAGTGTATCATCCATGTCATCGAGCCACGGTCCGGCCAAGGCTCCTCACCTTCTCTACGTTGGTGAAGGGCCGCCAAAGTACCCACGTGTAACACCCGGTTTATAAAAGAACATAAACCGAGCAATCATATACGTGCCAGGATCAAGTCACACGTATATACAACAAAATGAATAGTATATCATAGCACATATCATGTAAAAAGATATAATAAATCGAAATACGAATGTTATTTATTACATTAATGACAAAATGTCTGATACAGCAAAAGCGAAGTACAAATACGATAAAAGCTCTCCGAAGCTGAGCAGGGCACCACAGGGACGTCGACTGGGAGATGAACACCTAGAAGTCCTCGTAGTCCTAGTAGCACTGAGCAAACTCCCTCGTGTCGGCAGGAACTGTAACACCCTTGTTTAAATTCCAGCATTTATTAATAAATTTAATCGGCTTTATTTAGATTTTCTAAGGTTTATTGTGCTTAGATGACATTAAAATCTAATTTTGGTTCTTTAGTAATTAAAATTTTACCATAGGTTTAAATTTTGTGTTGCATTCATGCTGGTGCATAGCTTTTAATTGATTGAGTGTGGTTTGAATTCAAGTTTTTTTTTTGAATTCAAACTTGTTTGAATTAGAACTAGAAGTGAGAGAGAAATAGAAAAGGCAAAATCCAGACCCAGCCAAAACCCCAAAACCCGGCCCAAGTCAACCCAGCACCGGCCCACTCCTCCCTCTCCTTTCCCCTCGGCCCAACCCGAGACGGCCCAGCCAGCACCCTGGCCCGGCCTGCCCCGCGCTCCCGCTCGCGCAGCAGCTCCGCTGAGCGCCCGCGCCATGCCGCTCCCCGCTCACACCAGCCGGGCCCGCAAACCAGCCGCCCGCTTGCTCACACGCGAGCGCCGGCCCATCCCACCCGCACTCGCTCTCCCCTCTCCGCGACGCTGACGGCCTGGTCCCGCACGCCAGCTACCCCGCCCGCGCGCGCGTCGCCCCCGCTGAGCCCCCGGGCCCGCCCGTCATCCCCTTCCCCGCCCCCCTTCCTTCTCTAGCGCGCCAGCAAAGCCGATCTCCCCGCCGGAGATCTCGCCGCGCCCAACCGCACGGGGGCCCAGGATCACCGCCGGCCTATAATTGGCCCCAGGGGACCCCCAGCACCCGCACCCCAAGCCAAAGGCCGCCACAAACCCTAAGCCGCCGCACCAGTACAGCCCCGCCGCTTGGAGACCCTGCGCCGCCGCGTCCGCGTTGCTCCGCCGCACCGGAGTCCCAGCTAGGCCGCGCAGCAGCCTTGCCACGACCCCAGGAGCACTACGGAGGCCGCCATCCCCGACCTCGAACCTCGCCTGCCTCTGATTTTCCACCCGAGCGCCGCCACGGTGAGTTGGCTCCTCACCGGATTTCCTCGCCGCCGGCCCAGCTCCGGCCATCCTGACCCCCTAGTTCACTTCGCAGTGCCACCACTCGACGATCCGTGCGGCCCAGGAGCCCGGAGGAGCCCAGCACCGCCCGGACCGCGAGAACCGCCCCACCGCCGCCGCACGACCACGCCGGCGTCCACCCTGCGCGACGTCTCCGGCCACCAGAAGCCCCGGTGAGAACCCACAGCCCTCCCCGATCCTTTTGGCGTTAGAGTTCGTGGTCCGTAGCCCTTGGCGTCGCCCGGAATGCTCGAGCCGGCGAACTCCGCCGCGTTCGCCCGCCATCGCCGCCGCTCACAGCGTCCCGCGCCCCAATCCTCTCCCTAGAGTGCCCCAGTGGCTTGCGCGTGCCACGGACAAGCTCCCGAGCCAAGCCGCAGCCCGAATCGGCAACGGGACGCCGGATTGGCCAACCCCGGCGACCCCCGCCGCGGAGCAGAGGGCTCCGGTGACCTGCGCCGCCGCCCGCGTGCCCGAGCCCTCTGAGCCGCCCATCTAGGAACCAACGGCCGGGATTAGATCGGATCCAGATCTAATCTGGACCGTCAGATCCAAAACCGACAGCCCCGATTCGAAGATACCCCTTCGGCGGCCACTTTTTGCTAAAGAATCCCTGATCTCTTTGCTAATCAACCCGCGGTCCAGCCTTAGTCAAAAGTATTTACGTTAAGGTCCGTTTTTTGGCAAGAACACCCCTGAGCTTCCTAGAATTTGAACCCGCAGTCTAGGCTTGAAGATTTTGCGCGTCAGCCCTTAGAATTAATGTTTATTTACGTCTAGGCCCTCGGTTTTAGCAGAAAGCCCCCTGGAACTTCAGTTTTCTTACAAATAAGCCCCTAGACCTTGTTTTAGGACTAGTTTATGCGTTTTAGCTCCGTTTTTAGCATTCTTTATGTCCACGCGATCGTTGTAACGAGTAGAATAGTTTTAGCTTAGTTTTTCTTGCTGTTGTTATGTATTGATGTACTGTTCTTTAGCTTTTTGTTAGAGTTTGCTTGTATGCTTATTGTTGTGCATTGTTTTGGCCATGTGTTCGTGAGTAGACGCTGATCCAGTTGAGGAGCCCCAGTACCAGTACCCGGAGCAGCCGTCTTCCGAGCACTTTGAGCAGCAGCCAGAGCAGTACGAGGAAGGCAAGTATAACATGAACAACCTATCACCTTTAAATACATTTTCATACTGTATTTTAATACTGTATGCCTTTAAGGATTTCCTATCCAGTTTATATCCTTTAAATATACCTTTGGGTTGCATTTTGGTTAGTTGTGCTAGGTTGCTGCGCTATAACACACTCTGGTCCTTTTTAATTAATTTGATTAATGGTTTACTTGAATTTAATTCTGAGAGTAGCACTCTGTGTGGCTTGAGTGACTCACGTCTCGTTAAAATTGGCTTTTGTTAGAAACATGGTTTAGGGGGGCCAGCACGGTGCTTACTGCCTGGTTGGCCACTCTCCATAAGGACCGGTTCATAGAGCGACAACCTGGGACAACAGCGCTACCATAAGGCTAGAATGGGATAGACTTGGCGTAATAATTAGATCTTTTTGGTTTGGAGTAACTTACCTGCGGGGCAAGAGTAGTAAGCTTCAATGGTCCCTGCTCCTCCGGCTTGGTCTGTGCTTGGATTGCGCTCCTGTGCTTGTACCCCCGGAGGTGGGCCCCATCGTCGCCGACCTAACTCTCGCGGTTACGCCTTACCAACGAGATTCTTTTTAAAGGCCTCGTAGTGAGTCGCTAGTCATCTCACCTAAGGAAGTGTGATGAACAACTGGCGTAGCTCACGACTTGTGGGTAAAGATGTGCAACCTCTGCAGAGTGTAAAACTGGTATACTAGCCGTGCTCACGGTTATGAGCGGCCCAGATCCTCCTTTTGATTAGTGAAGTTATCTCCTTCCGACGAGGGAGGTGCTTCTCGGGGTTTACCTTGGTGGCTTGGTTTTGGTGTGGTTCTCAGTAGTAGTATAATTAATTCTGATTAATTACTATGTAACTGGGTCAATGGTAATTCATCAACTCATAGTAAATAGCTTTAATAAAATTTTGCCAACACTTAAAAGCTAATGTAGTTGAGTCAGCCAGCCTAGAGCCTCATAGTTTGTGTTATACTTGTTGAGTACAAGTTGTGTACTCACTCTTGCCTCTTCTCTACTTTTTTCCTCTTGGCTACGCTACTGCTGCTCAGTTCCTACCGAATCGAGGGAGTTCGTCCAGCGTTACCAGGACTATGAGGACTTCTAGGTGCTTCGTCTCCCAATCGACGTCCCTGTGGCGCCCTGCTTCAGCTTCGGAGAGCTTTTTCGTATTTTGTACTTCGCTTCCGCTGTATCAGACATTTTTGTCATTATGGTAATAAATAACATTCGTATTTCGATTTATTATATCTTATTCGTGATATGTGCTATGATATACTATTCATTCTGTTGTATATACGTGTGACTTGATCCTGGCACGTATATGATTGCTCGGTTTATGCTCTTTTATAAACCGGGTGTTACAGGAACTGAGCAGCAGTAGCGTAGCCAAGAGGAAAAAGTAGAGAAGAGGCAAGAGTGAGTACACAACTTGTACTCAACAAGTATAACACAAACTATGAGGCTCTAGGTTGGCTGACTCAACTGCATTAGCTTTTAAGTGTTGGCAAGATTTTATTAAAGCTATTTACTACGAGTTGATGAATTACCATTAACCCAGTTACATAGTAATTAGTCAAATTTAATCATGATACTGCTGAGAACCATACCAAAACCAAGCCACCAAGGGAAACCTGCCTCGTCAGAGGAAGATAACCCCACTAATCAAAAGGAGGATCTGGGCCGCTCATAACCGTGAGCACGGCTAGTATACTAGTTTTACACTCTGCAGAGGTTGCACATCTTTACCCACAAGTCGTGAGCTACGCCAGTTGCTCATCACACTTCCTTAGGTGAGATGACTAGCAAACTCACTACGAGGCCGTTACAAAGGACACGTTGGTAAGGTGTAACCGCTAAGGATTCAGTCAATGCAACGATGGGGCCCACCTCGAGGGGGTACAAGACAACATAGACCAGCCTCGTAGCGTAGGGACCATTGAAGCTCGACTCCCCTCTTGCCCCGCAGGTAAGTTACTGCCGAACCAAAATGACCTAATTAGTAAGCCAAGACCGTCCCATTCCAGTCTTGTGGTAGCGCTGTTGTCCCAGGTTGTCGCTCTATGAACCGGTCCTTATGGAGAGTGGCCAACCAAGCACTAAGCACCGTGCTGGCCCCCTAAACCATGTTTCTAGAAAAACCATCTTTTAACGAGACGTGAGCCACTCATCCACACAGAGGGCCACTCTCAGAATTAAGTTCAAGTAAACCATTAATCAAATTAATTAAAAAAAAGGACCAGAGTGTGTTATAGCGTAGCAACCTAGCACAACTAACCAAAATGCAACCCAAAGGTATATATAAAGGATATAAAGTGGCTAGGAATGTCCTTATAGGCATACAGTATTAAAATGCAGTATGAAAATGTATTTAAAGTGATAGGTTGTTCATGTTACACTTGCCTTCCTCGTACTGCTCCTACTGCTGCTCAAAGTGCTCGGAAGAAGGCTGCTCCTGGTACTGGTACTGGGGCTCCTCAGATGGATCAGCGTCTACTCACGAACACATGGCCAAAACAAGGCACAGCAATAAGCATACAAGCAAACACTAACAAAAACTAAGAAACAGTACATCAATACATAAAAACAGCACACTAAACTAGTCTAAAACTATTCTACGCGTTACAACGATCGCGTGGATATAAAGAACGCCTAAAACGGAGCTAAAACGCATAATCTAGGCTAAAAACAAGGTTCAGGGGCTTATTTGTAATAAAAACAGGGTTCCAGGGACTTTTCTGCTAAAACCGAGGGCCTAGATGTAATTAGCCATTAAATCTAAGGGCTAGCGTGCAAAAGACCAGGTGCTGGACGGCGGGTTCAATTTTAAAGAAGCTCAGGGGGTCAAACGCTAAAAACAGGACCTCTGCGTAATTATTTTTGAATAAGATCGGACTGCGGGTTGATTTTAACAAAACCGGGGGTCTCTTTAGAAAAAACTCTAGGCCGAACCGGTACGCACGGATCTGATCCGTCAGATCTTAATCTAACGGTTCAGGGTGAAACGGTACGCCGATCTAATCTCGACCATCCGTCTGGGATCGGGCGGCCAGGGCGTGTCTCGAACGCGGGGCGGCGGCGCAAACCGCCGGAGGCGACTTCCCGCGGCGGCGCAGCTCTGGGAACTCGCCGGACTTCGGTGTTTCAGTGTTTCCGAGCTCAAATCGATCGAGATTTGGGTCTAGGACGGACTACGCAACACGCGTAGTCCACCTGGGACCTTTGCGGGTCTCGGTGAGGTTAGCGGCGGCACGTGTGGCGACAGCGGCGGCTCTGCGCGGCGGACTTCGCCGGCGAGTGGGGTTCTAAGGGCGCCAGGGGCTACAGACCACGAAATCTAATGCCAAAAGAACCGGGGAGGGTTGTGGGTTCTCACCGGGGCTCGGAACGGTAGGGAGCGTGGCGCAGGGGAGGTCGTCGGCGAAGCCCGGCGGCGGGATGCGGCGGTGCTCGGGTAAAGGGTCGAAGCAGGGGCGCGCTGGGCTCCTGGACTCCTTGGGTCGGCGCGGGACGCTCCTGCGGCGGCGGTGGAAGGGTCAACGCGACCAGAGCATAACCGGCGGTGAGCAATTGCTCGAAGATTCGCTCACCTGCGGCGGGTCTTGGCGAGAAATCCTACGCGCAGGGGCTGGGGTCGGCGAATGCGAGCTCGGAGGCATTCCTGGAGTCGACGTGGGGCTTCTGCGTGGCTCCGGTGTGCTGGGGTGGGGTGATGTGGCGGAGCAGCAACGGCGCCGTGGCTCGGCACGGCGGCGCAGGGCGGCGGGCTAGGGTTAGGGAGGCGGCTGCGGATGAGGGCGCAGGGAGGGGTCACGGGGGTCAAATAAAGCCGGAGCCCAGGGATTTCGGCTCGAGGGTTGCGCGAGCGCTGCGCGGGGGAGACGAACCTGCCAGTGGGGCCGGGAGGTCTGCGGGGTGAGGCGGGGGCGCTGACGTGCGGGTGTAGCGCGCGGGGCGGGGCGACGCGCTGGGGCGAGCGGGGCGTCGCGCGGAGTGGGCCGAGTAGGCCACGGGCGCTGGCAGGTGGGCCCGGGCGAGCGCGTGCGGCAGGCCGAGCGGGATGAGGCGGAAGGCTGGGCCGTGGCTGGACCGAGCGCAAAGTCTGGGCCAAGCTAGTTTGGCGTGGGTTGGGCCGCATGGCAGGCCGGTCGGCCCGAGCGCGGGAAAGGGAAATGAGAGCGGGGCCCGGGTTGAGTTGGTGCGCTTCCGGGATGGGGTTTGGGTTGGGTTGTTTTGGGTTTGGGTTCTCTTTTCTAATCTCTTTCCTTTTCTATTTCTTTTCTTTTCTAAATCTAAATCAAACAAAGTTTGAATTCAAATACAAATTTGAATTCAAACCACACTCAAATAATTTAAACCATGCACCAGCATGAATGCAACACAAATTTTTAAACCTATGATAAAATTTTAATTACTTAAGGAACAAAATTTTAGATTAAATGCAAGTCTAACACAATAAACCTTAGAAAATTAAATAAAGCCAATTAAATTTATTATTAAATGCTGAAATTTAAATTAGGGTGTTACAGACCCTACCCCCTTAAAGAAATCTCGTCCCCGAGATTTAGCTGGGCTGGCTAGCAAAGAGATCTAGATATGTCTTCTTTAGCTCGTCTTCTCGCTCCCAAGTAGCCTCAGCTTCACTGTGATGACTCCACTGAACTCTGCACATCTTGATGCGCCTGTTTCGAGTAACCCTTTCTGATGTCTCCAGAATCTTCACGGGATGCTCAGTATAAGTCAGATCTTCCTGCACATCTACTCCATCCAGTGGTGCCTCCTCCTCGGGTACTCGCAAACACCTCTTCAGCTGAGATATATGGAAGACATCATGAACTCCTGAGAGGCTGAGAGGTAACTCCAGGCGATAAGCAACTTCGCCTTTCCACTCTAGCACCTTGAATGGGCCCACATACCGAGGTGCTAACTTCCCCTTGACATTAAACCTGCGGATTCCTCTCATCGGAGACACCTTCAGATACACATAATCACCAACACTGAAAGTCAGGTCTCTCCATTTGCCATCTGCATAGCTCTTCTATCTACTTTGTGCAATCCTCAGATTTTCTCGCACAGCCTAAACCATCTGCTCTGCATCATCTATGATCTCAGGGCCAAAGAGCTGCTTCTCACCAATCTGATCCCAATAGAGAGGAGTCCTGCACTTTCTGCCATACAATGCCTCGACGGGGGACTTCTTCAGACTGGCCTGATAGCTGTTGTTATATGAGAACTCAGCATATGATAGGCACTTATCCCAACTAGTACCGTACTGAATAGCACAAGCTCTCAGCATATCCTCCAACACTTGGTTGGTTCTCTCTGTCTGCCCGTCTGTCTGAGGGTGATAAGCCGTACTGAAACGCAACTTCGTATCCAACGAATCATGGAGCTGCTCCCAGAACCGAGAAGTGAACTAAGACCCTCTGTCAGATATGATCTTCTTGGGCACACCATGCAAGCAAACAATCCGAGAGATGTACAACTCTGCAAGTCTAGCACCGGAGTAAGTAGTGTTCACTGGAATGAAGTGAGCAACCTTCGTCAATCGATCCACTACTACCCATATGGAGTTGTACCCTTTCTGTGTACGAGGCAATCCAACAATGAAGTCCATGGTGATTTCCTCCCATTTCCACTCTGGAATCTTCAAAGGCTGCAATAGACCTGCTGGCCTCTGATGCTCAGCCTTGACACGCTGACAAGTGTCACAAATAGCCACGTACTCTGCCACTGAACGCTTCATCCCATACCACCAGAAATGTTCCTTCAGATCATAGTACATCTTCGTGCTGCCCGGATGAATAGAGTAAGTTGTATCATGGGCCTCACTCAGAATCAACTTCCAAAGATCCTTCACATCTGGCACACATATCCGGTTCTTGTACCACAAAGTACCCTGAGCGTCCTCTCTGAAATGTGGGGCCTTGCCCTTCTTGAGCAACTCACGGATCTCCTGCAGCTTCTCATCTTCTTTCTGATGCTGCCTGATCTCTGACTCTAGAGTCGGTACTGCCTCAAATGCTGCACTGGAGGTGTGATGCAAGATGCACAGACTCAACTGTTTGAACTCCTCGCATAACTCTGGAGGCATCTAGAAAGCCACGGCCATGTTGACATAGCTTCTCCTGCTCAAAGCATCTGCTACAACATTGGCCTTACCCGGATGATAGTGAATCTCCAGGTCATAATCCTTGACCAACTCTAGCCATCTTCTCTGCCACATGTTCAGCTCATTCTGCGTGAAAATGTACTTGAGGCTCTTGTGATCAGTGTAGATATCACACCGCTGCCCATACAAGTAATGCCTCCAAATCTTCAGAGCATGCACGACTGCGGCTAACTCAAGATCATGAGTGGGATAGTTCAGCTCATGCCGACGTAACTGCCGTGAAGCATAAGCAATCACTCTGCCCTCCTGCATCAGAACACACCCAAGACCATCCTTCGAAGCATCACAATACACCGTGAACCTCTTCGTCTGGTCTGGCAGAGTCAGGACTGGCGCCGTAGTCAACCTTTTCTTCAGCTCATCAAAGGCCCTCTGACGCTCATCAGTCCACACGAAAGCCACATTTTTCTCCAGCAAAGAAGTCAAAGGCTTCGCGATCTTGGAGAAATTCTCAATGAACCTCCGATAATATCCAGCTAAGCCCAAGAATGACCTGACTTCCTTTACTGTCTGCGGTGTCTCCCACTCTAGCACATCCTTCACCTTGCTCGGATTAACAGCAATGCCTCCCTGAGAGATAACATGACCGAGGAATGGAACCTCGTCAATCCAGAACTCGCATTTGCTGAACTTAGCATATAGCTGATGCTCTCTCAATCTCTGCAACACGAGCCTCAGATGCT
This sequence comes from Panicum virgatum, assembly GCF_016808335.1. Taxonomy (NCBI): domain Eukaryota; kingdom Viridiplantae; phylum Streptophyta; class Magnoliopsida; order Poales; family Poaceae; genus Panicum; species Panicum virgatum. The sequence goes on from NC_053151.1 coordinate 22,630,856, forward strand.
CCTCATGCTCTTCTTCTGTCTTGGAGAAGATCAGAATATCATCAATGAAAATTACCACAAAGACATCCAGATAATCCATGAAGACCATGTTCATCAGATGCATGAAGAAAGCCGGGGCATTAGTCAAGCCGAAGGACATGACTGTATACTCATATAGCCCGTACTTGCAGGTGAATGCCGTCTTCGAAATATCCCTAGGACGGATCCTTAGCTGAAAATAACCCGAACGAAGATCAATCTTTGAGAATATACGAGCACATCGAAGCAGATCGAAGAGATCCTCAATACGGGGCAGTGGATGCTTATTCGTGATAGTGACTGCATTCAGCTCCCGATAATCCACACACATCCTCTTCGAGCCATCCTTCTTATCTACCAGCAATAATGGAAAAGCCCAAGGAGAGAAGCTGCGACGGATATAGCCCTTGGCTAGCAACTCATCAATAGTCTTCTTGACCTCTTCATGCTATATAGGTGCCATACGGTAGGGCCGCTTTGCAATAGGAGCTGTGCCAGGCAAGAGATCAATACAAAACTCAATGGCGCGTTCAGGCGGCATACCTGGCAGATCATCCGGAAAGACATCCGGGAATTCAGACACCACGCGAATACCATCCGTGGGTCTAGCCTCCATCTGATGAAGAAATCCCGAGGGCTCTGAAGCACTGACTGTCACCTCTTGGCCATCAGATGCTGTCAGGTGAACTGCCCGATGAGCACAATCAATTCTGACTCCCCACTTGGCGAGAGTATCCATCCCCAGAATCACATCGATACCCTTGGTGTCTAGCACCCTCAGATCAGCACTGAACGTTGCCCCCCATATGGCTACACTGACTCGGGGGCAAACAATATGGGATCTCAACTCCCCTCCCAGTGAAGAAACTAGCAGACACTTCCTTAATGCAGTGGTAAAGAAACTATGCTCCTCAACATATGACTTGGTGATGAAAGAATGAGTAGCACCAGTATCGAAAAGCACTGTAGCTGGATGGGAGTTGACCATGAACGTACCAATAACCACGTTAGGAGCCTCGGCCGCTGACTCGGCCGTCACGTGGTTAACTCTGCCCTGTGCTGGCGCCCTGGGCTGAGCTGGGCGCCCCTGCTGTCCCGCCTGCGCCTTCCGGGGGCAAGTGTTGGCGTAGTGCCCCGGCTGGCCGTAGTGATAGCAGACGCGAGGAGGTGCTAGAGCCTGCTGTCCGGCAGGAGGAGCTGCCTGCCGTGGAGCCTGAGGTGCTGGCGGAGCTGGTGGAGCACGAGCCGGAGGTGCCGGTAACCTCGGGCCCTGACCTGCCTGCTGCTGTCGAGGCGGGTACTGCTGCGGCCTCTGCTGGTACGGCTGGGGAGGCCGGTACTACTGCTGCTGGTACTGCTGAGGTGCCTGGAGGCGAGGACGAGTGTTGCTGCCGAAAGCAACGGGGACAATCTTCCTCTTCTTGTCCTCCATCTCTAAGTGCTTGCGCTCAGTGTTGAGCGCGCTGTCAACCAGATGGTTGAAGTCATTGAAGCGGAAGTTGAGCAGCGCATACTGGAGGTAGTCCTCAAGGCCCTCCATGAAGTGCTCCTGCTTCTTGCGGTCATCCGCAACAGCGGCAGGGGCGTAGCGAGCAAGCTACAGAAAGCGATCACGATACTCCGTGACCGACATAGTCCCCTGAAGTGACAAAGACAGATAGATATCGAAAGATTAACTCAAGATTCATAAGGATAGGGCAAGGGGCATTAGCTCAAAAGAAACCGCTGAATGATTATATTTGAGATTACCTGCTTCAGTGCAAGGAACTCCTTCTGCTTCATCTTCATAACGCCCGCGGGGACGTTGTGGCTGCGGAACCGCTCTCGGAACTGGAGCCAAGTGAGAGACTCGCGGTCCTGAACTGGGTGGGACTCCCACCAGTCCAAAGCTGCCCCTCGCAGCTGTTCTGCTGCGTACAAGACGCGCACACGATCATCGCACTGGGCGATGTCCAGCTGACGCTCCACTGCACGGAGCCAGTCGTCAGCCTGAAGGGGGTCGGACGTGTGAGAAAACGTCGGCGGGTGACCCCTCAGGAATTCAGTATGCCTGTCGCGAGGCTGCGGCGGTGGAGGAGGCGGCGGCTGAGTGTGAGCCTGCTGAAGAGCCTGAACAGTGTTGTTCAGGGTGGCCATCATCTGCATCTGGAGCTGGAAGTACTGCTTCGGAGTCAAAGGCGGAGGCATCGGGATCCCGGTCCCCTGGGTGTTCTGACCCTGGTTGTTCTGCCCCTGCTGGTCAGAACCACGCCTGGTGTTCACCATCTGATTTTGGACAAAAGATTTCACGAGTAAGGATATAGCAGGAATAAATTCAGATGGATATGATAACTCTGTGCGGAAAAAGACTCAGCCATGATAAAGTAGACAGGATAGAGTGGACTATTTTACCCCCAACGATCTAACTCATTTTATTAATTAGTTAACTTTAACATCAGAGTGATTTTCTTTAAACAAATTTAAAGTACTAAGCTATGCAATCGTTCAAAAATCCAAATCAAACATGTAGCATAATAACAAGCAGACAATTTCATGACTTAGCCGAGTTTAACATACGACTCGACCAACACAACGCGTCGCAGAACGTGCTATCGTATTATTATAAAAGGGTCACCTAGCTAATACTCATGGTGGTCAGATGACTGATTCAGACCAAAATCTACGAAAAACTATTCTTTAGAGAGAGAAATCAAGGCAAGACGAGTAAAAGTCATAGAATTCAAGGGGTATAATAGTAAAATAGTTTCAGGAGGCAAGGATTGGAGAGAAGAAGTCCTAAAACTCGACCAGTTCTATCTAGGCTTCGTCCTACAGTCGATATGGCTCTGATACCACTCTGTAACACCCGGTTTATAAAAGAACAAAAACCGAGCAATCATATACGTGCCAGGATCAAGTCACACGTATATACAACAGAATGAACAGTATATCATAGCACATATCACGTAAAAAGATATAATAAATCGAAATACGAATGTTATTTATTACATTAATGACAAAATGTCTGATACAGCGGAAGCGAAGTACAAATACGATAAAAGCTCTCCGAAGCTGAGCAGGGCGCCACAGGGACGTCGACTGGGAGACGAACACCTAGAAGTCCTCGTAGTCCTGGTAGCGCTGAGCAAACTCCCTCGTGTCGGCAGGAACTGAGCAGCAGTAGCGTAGCCAAGAGGAAAAAGTAGAGAAGAGGCAAGAGCGAGTACACAACTTGTACTCAACAAGTATAACACAAACTATGAGGCTCTAGGTTGGCTGACTCAACTGCATTAGCTTTTAAGTGTTGGCAAGATTTTATTAAAGCTATTTACTACGAGTTGATGAATTACCATTAACCCAGTTACATAGTAATTAGTCAAATTTAATCATGATACTACTGAGAACCATACCAAAACCAAGCCACCAAGGGAAACCTGCCTCGTCAGAGGAAGATAACCCCACTAATCAAAAGGAGGATATGGGCCGCTCATAACCGTGAGCACGGCTAGTATACCAGTTTTACACTCTGCAGAGGTTGCACATCTTTACCCACAAGTCGTGAGCTACGCCAGTTGCTCATCACACTTCCTTAGGTGAGATGACTAGCAAACTCACTACGAGGTCGTTACAAAGGACACGTTGGTAAGGTGTAACCGCTAAGGATTCAGTCAATGCAACGATGGGGCCCACCTCGAGGGGGTACAAGACAACATAGACCAGCCTCGTAGCGTAGGGACCATTGAAGCTCGACTCCCCTCTTGCCCCGCAGGAAAGTTACTCCCGAACCAAAATGACCTAATTAGTAAGCCAAGATCGTCCCATTCAGTCTTGTGGTAGCACTGTGGTCCCAGGTTGTCGCTCTATAAACCGGTCCTTATGGAGAGTGGCCAACCAAGCACTAAGCACCGTGCTGGCCCCCTAAACCATGTTTCTACAAAAACCATCTTTTAGAGACGTGAGCCACTCATCCACACAGAGGGCCACTCTCAGAATTAAGTTCAAGTAAACCATTAATCAAATTAATTAAAAAAAGGACCAGAGTGTGTTATAGCGTAGCAACCTAGCACAACTAACCAAAATGCAACCCAAATGTATATATAAAGGATATAAAGTGGCTAGGAATGTCCTTATAGGCATACAGTATTAAAAATGCAGTATGAAAATGTATTTAAAGTGATAGGTTGTTCATGTTACACTTACCTTCCTCGTACTGCTCCTGCTGCTGCTCAAAGTGCTCGGAAGAAGGCTGCTCCTGGTACTGGTACTGGGGCTCCTCAGATGGATCAGCGTCTACTCACGAACACATGGCCAAAACAAGGTACAACAATAAGCATACAAGCAAACACTAACAAAAACTAAGAAACAGTACATCAATACATAAAAACAGCACACTAAACTAGTCTAAAACTATTCTACGCATTACAACGATCGCGTGGATATAAAGAACGACTAAAACGGAGCTAAAACGCATAATCTAGGCTAAAAACAAGGTTCAGGGGCTTATTTGTAATAAAAACAGGGTTCCAGGGACTTTTCTGCTAAAACCGAGGGCCTAGACATAATTAACCATTAAATCTAAGGGCTAGCGTGCAAAAGACCAGGTGGTGGACGGCGGGTTCAATTTTAAAGAAGCTCAGGGGGTCAAACGCTAAAAACAGGACCTTTGCGTAATTATTTTTGAATAAGATCGGACTGCGGGTTGATTTTAACAAAACCGGGGGTCTCTTTAGAAAAAACTCCAGGCCGAACAGGTACGCACGGATCTGATCCGTCGGATCTTAATCTAACGGTTCAGGGTGAAACGGTACGCCGATCTAATCTCGACCATCCGTCTGGGATCGGGCGGCCAGGGCGTGTCTCGCACGCGGGGCGGCGGCGCAAACCGCCGGAGGCGACTTCCCGCGGCGGCGCAGCTCTGGGAACTCGCCGGACTTCGGCGTTTCAGTGTTTCCGGGCTCAAATCGATCGAGATTTGGGTCTAGGACGGACTACGCGACACGCATAGTCCACCTGGGACCTTTGCGGGTCTCGGTGAGGTTAGCGGCGGCACGTGTGGCGACAGCGGCGGCTCTGCGCGGCGGACTTCGCCGGCGAGCGGGGTTCTAATGGCGCCAGGGGCTACAGACCACGAAATCTAATGCCAAAAGAACCGGGGAGGGTTGTGGGTTCTCACCGGGGCTCGGAACGGTAGGGAGCGTGGCGCAGGGGAGGTCGTCGGCGAATCCCGGCGGCGGGATGCGTCGGAGCTCGGGTAAAGGGTCGAAGTAGGGGCGCGCTGGGCTCCTGGACTCCTTGGGTCGGCGCGGGACGCTCCTGCGGCGGAGGTGGAAGGGTCAACGCGACCAGAGCATAACCGGCGGTGAGCAATTGCTCGAAGATTCGCTCACCTGCGGCGGGTCTTGGCGAGAAATCCTACGCGCAGGGGCTGGGGTCGGCGAATGCGAGCTCGGAGGTGTTCCTGGAGTCGACGTGGGGCTTCTGGGCGGCTCCGGTGTGCTGGGGTGGGGTGATGTTGCGGAGCAGCGATGGCGCCGTTGCTCGGCACGGTGGCGCAGGGCGGCGGGCTAGGGTTAGGGAGGCGGCTGTGGATGAGGGCGCAGGGAGGGGTCACGGGGGTCAAATAAAGCCGGAGCCCAGGGATTTCGGCTCGGGGGTTACGGAAGGTGATCCCGGGGATCACGGCCGGGGATGCCGCGCGGACGTTGCGCGAGCGCTGCGCGGGGGAGACAAACCTGCCAGTGGGGCCGGGAGGTCAGCGGGGTGAGGCGGGGGCGCTGACGTGCGGGTGTAGCGCGCGGGGCGGGGCGACGCGCTGGGGCGAGCTAGGCGTCGCGCGGAGCGGGCCGAGTAGGCCACGGGCGCTGGCAGGTGTGCCCGGGCGAGAGCGTGCGGCAGGCCGAGCGAGATGAGGTGGAAGGCTGGGCCGCGGCTGGACCGAGCGCGAAGTCTGGGCCGAGCTAGTTTGGCGTGGGTTGGGCCGCAGGGCAGGCCGGTCGGCCCGAGCGCGGGAAAGGGAAAAGAGAGCTGGGCCCAGGTTGAGTTGGTGGGCTTCCAAGATGGGGTTTGGGTTGGGTTGTTTTGGGTTTGGGTTCTCTTTTCTAATCCCTTTCCTTTTCTATTTCTTTTCTTTTCTAAATCTAAATCAAACAAAGTTTGAATTCAAATACAAATTTGAATTCAAACCACACTCAAATAATTTAAACCATGCACCAGCATGAATGCAACACAAATTTTTAAACCTATGATAAAATTTTAATTACTTAAGGAACAAAATTTTAGATTAAATGCAAGTCTAACACAATAAACCTTAGAAAATTAAATAAAGCCAACTAAATTTATTATTAAATGCTGAAATTTAAATTAGGGTGTTACACCACGGCACCGAAGGCATCAAGGAACACTGATATTGCCTTGCTTGGGTCACGTTCGGCCTGCCGGTCATGCCCCATGCAATGTTGCTATCTTAATCAACACGACTCTCGGCAACGGATATCTCGGCTCTCGCATCGATGAAGAACGTAGCAAAATGCGAAACCTGGTGTGAATTGCAGAATCCCGCGAACCATCGAGTTTTTGAATGCAAGTTGCGCCCGAGGCCTTCTGGTTGAGGGCACGTCTGCCTGGGTGTCACGCCAAAAGACACTCCCAACCCATCATTGGGCATGGATTTGGTGTTTGGCTACCCATGCCTTGTGGTACGGTGGGCTGAAGTTGGGGCTGCCGGCGTATCGTGTCGAGCACCTGCATGTGGTGGGTGACATAAGTTGTTCTCGGTGAAGTGTCTCGGCACGCAGCCAGCTTCTTGGCCTAGAGGACCCATTTAAGACCGTAGCACCTCGGTGCTCAGACCATGATCCCAGGTCAGACGGGATCTCCTGCTCAGTTTAAGCATATAAATAAGTGGAGGAGAAGAAACTTACATGGATTCCCCTAGTAACGGCGAGCGAACCGGGAGCAGCCCAGCTTGAGAATCGGGTAGCCTCACTACCCAAATTGTAGTCTGGAGAAGCGTCCTCAGAGACAGACCGGGCCCAAGTTCCCTGGAAAGGGATGCCTGGGAGGGTGAGAGCCCCATCCGGCCCGGACCCTGTCTCACCACGAGGCGCCGTCAACGAGTCGGGTTGTTTGGGAATGCAGCCCAAATCGGGCGGTAAACTCCGTCAATGGCTAAATACAGGCTAGAGACCGATAGTGAACAAGTACCACGAGGGAAAGATGAAAAGGACTTTGAAAAGAGAGTGAAAAAGTGCTTGAAATTGCCGGGAGGGAAGCGGATGGGGGCCGGTGATGCACCCTGGTCGTATGCAGAACGGTTTTGCTGGCCCGCCTATCGGCTCGGGGCGTGGACTGTTGTCGGCCGCGCCAGTGGCCTAAGCCTAGGGGCCTTAGGTGCCTATGGAAGCCATCGTCGGCACGGCTGGTTCTTGCGTGCCGCAAGGTGCGTCCCTCGGGACGCTGCGCTGCAACGGCCTGCGGGCCCCCCATCCGACCCGTCTTGAAACACGGACCAAGGAGTCTGACATGCGTGCGAGTTGACGGGTTCTTAAACCTGGGAAGCGCAAGGAAGCTGATGAGTGGGAGGCCCTCACGGGCCGCACCACTGGCCGACCTTGATCTTCTGTGAACGGTTCGAATTGGAGCACGCCTGTCGGGACCCGAAAGATGGTGAACTATGCCTGAGCGGGGCGAAGCCAGAGGAAACTCTGGTGGAGGCTTGAAGCGATACTGACGTGCAAATAGTTTGTCTGACTTGGGTATAGGGGCGAAAGACTAATCGAACCATCTAGTAGCTAGTTCCCTCCGAAGTTTCCCTCAGGATAGCTGGAGCCCATTACGAGTTCTATCAGGTAACGCCAATGATTAGAGGCATCGGGGGCGCAACACCCTCGACCTATTATCAAACTTTAAATAGGTAGGACAGCACGACTGCTTCGGTGAGTGTTGGCGCTCCTTAAGTACCCATTTTATCCTATGTTTATACTTGATAATGTCATGAATTTAATATCAAAATCACTAACCGTCCTAACCCCGGCCTAATTATTGGTCATTTTCATGTTTGCACATATATTTTGGAGGAACTTCGTTTTTGCAGGTTTTTGGTCTATTTTGGAGCATGAAATGACGAGGCCCGTGATTAAGCGCTAACACGGAGAAAGACAAAGGCCAAAGCCCAAAGGGAGGACCAAAGCCCATGTTGATTCGAAGCCCATTCATGCACATCCATCCTCCAAGAGAGCCCAAAGGACCAAGCCCACGAAGATGGGATCAAGATACTTCAGGATTAAGCAAAGCAAATGAAGATTTAAGGAAGGATTCCCTATCCTATCCTTTCCTTGAAGATATCTCCAAGATAACGACATCCAAAGGGGTGCAATCGTGAAGGACATAAACTCTAGAAGATGCGAGGAGTCTACACGCGAAAGATGAGATCGAGGCGAGCCCGAAAAAGGGTAGGCCGGCCGGCCTAGGCCCATGGGGCCGGCCGGCCTAGCCCGTTTCTGAGGCGGTTTGGCCTCCCCTTTGACCGGTGGCTTCCTCGCCTTATAAATAGCTCGCACCTTATTCAACTCGAAGCATCCATGCACCCAGAACTCGACGAAAACCTAGGGTCCAGACCGGAGGGAGACGACGGCCGCCGCAAGTCTTCGAAGTTGTCTAGGAGATGGCTTAGGCCGACCCTAGCCACCGTGGCCTCCCTACGTGGTTGTGCCATGGCGGAGTTCATGAGCTAGTTGGATTCATCGATGGTGTGCACATGTCGGTGATGATCCAAACGAATCTATTATGTGAGTAATGATAATCATGTCTTCTGAATCTATTAGCGATCATGTTCTCTCTTTCGATTTCATTCTTCTCTTTGGGTTTGCTTCATCTTAGATCTATTATCAAGATAGATTTCTTAGCATGATCTTGTAGTCATGGTGGCTAGAGGTTCATGGTGGAACTACCAAAGGGGGTTTGACTTGCTTCAGGGTATTTCGTCCAAAAGGGTGGCATCGTGACAGGCCGTTGCCATAGAGTAGGCGGAGTATCGAGGGATCGAATTGGAGATTTTGGGTTTAAAGATGCTTTTGATTGAGATGCATGATTTATTCGCTCGTTAGCTTGAACTACAACTAGATGACGATAGGCCTAGTCATATCTTTGGTTTTGCTATGATTAAGCCTATGTTCATGGATGAGATCAACCTTTACATATCACTCATATCTATTAAAGGTTTACCCTTTATATGCAATCAATGCTTCATGTTAGGATAGATCCATTAGATTAGATGGAAAACCTTAGGTAGTTCTTTGTCGATCCACGGATTGATAAACCTTGGGGGAATACTCTAAGGGAAAAGCTACACGAACTGTGCGCTTGCGGTATACAAATCGGGGCGCTAAGGAGCATCAACAGTGAGCCATGCCACAGAATCGGGAGCTCCAAGTGGGCCACTTTTGGTAAGCTGAACTGGCGATGCGGGATGAACCGGAAGCCGGGTTACGGTGCTGAACTGCGCACTAACCTGGAACCCACAAAGGGTGTTGGTCGATTAAGACAGCAGGACGGTGGTCATGGAAGTCGAAATCCGCTAAGGAGTGTGTAACAACTCACCTGCCGAAAATGGATGGCGCTAAAGCGCGCGACCCACACTCGGCCATCTAGGCAAGCGCCATGCCCCGATGAGTAGCAGGGCGCGGCGGCCGCTGCAAAACCCGAGGCACGAGCCTGGGCGGAGCGGACGTCGGTGCAGATCTTGGTGGTAGTAGCAAATATTCAAATGAGAACTTTGAAGGCCGAAGAGGAGAAAGGTTCCATGTGAACGGCACTTGCACATGGGTAAGCCGATCCTAAGGGACGGGGTAACCCCGGCAGACAGCGCGATCACGCGTGTTGCCCGAAAGGGAATTGGGTTAAGATTTCCCGAGCCGGGACGTGGCGGTTGACGGCGACGTTAGGAAGTCCGGAGACGCCGGTGGGGGCCTCGGGAAGAGTTATCTTTTCTGCTTAACGGCCTGCCAACCCTGGAAACGGTTCAGCTGGAGGTAGGGTCCAGTGGTCGGAAGAGCACCGCACGTCGCGCGGTGTCCGGTGCGCCCCCGGCGGCCCAAGAAAATCTGGAGGACCGAGTACCGTCCATGCCGGGTCGTACTCATAACCACATCAGGTCTCCAAGGTGAACAGCCTCTGGCCAATGGAATAATGCAGGCAAGGGAAGTTGGCAAAATGGATCTATAACTTTGGGAAAAGGATTGGCTCTGTGTAACACCCTAATCTAAATTTTATTATTTAATAATAAATTTAATTGGCTTTATTTAATTTCTAAGGTTTAATTTGCTTAGCTTGCATTTAATTTAATTTTCACAAGGAATTAAATTTTTTCTAGGTTTAAACTTGTTTGTGCATTCATGCTAGTGCATAAGTTTTATTTGGTTGAGTGCTAGGGTTTGAATTCAAATAGTTTGAGTTGAGAGGAAAGAGAGAAAACCAGAAAAAAAGAGAGGAAACCCAACCCAATAGCCCAGTAGCCAGTCTGCATGTCAGCCAGAGACACCACAGTGCAACACACTCTCTCTTTCCCGGCCGACCCCATGTGTTAGTGAAGATTCCTGCGCGCCCGTGTGCCCCGCGGCCCCACCTGGCGGCCTCCCAGGCAACGCTCGCCGAAGCCTGCTTTCTCAGCATGTATGCGACCCACGCGTCGTGACCTCCCTTCCACGCTCATCCCGCCTGACCAGCCGGCTCCACCTACCAGAGTCAGCGAGTGTGCCGTGCCCTCCACCATGCCCCGCTCGGCCCACAGTCAGCGGCCCAACCACTGCGCCCCAGGCCCGCATGTCGGTGCCAACCTCAGCAAGTGGAAGCACGTCCCCGGTTCCCCGCTACCAGGCCCACCAGTCAGCCTCGTTTGCTTGCCCGTGGATGCCCGCGCCTTCCTCTTCCGTCCCTCGCTGACCTCCAGGTCCCACGCACTAGTTTCCTTCTTCAACCTCGCGCCGGCCACACCTCCCTGCTCGCTGGACCAGCTGTGCTCGAGCTGCCTGCCCGTGGAACATCCCAACCCTGCGGACCCTCTGGTCAGCGCCGCCGCACCCCTTTCTTCTAGAAGCCGCATCCCCAGAAGCCCAGGATTGTGCCGGGTTGTTGCGCGATCCGCAGAATCAGCACCCCAGCCCCGGCGAGATCGCCGGTGCCCACCTGCCATCACCTGTTCACCGTGATCCTCGGCCTCCTCCCTTTAAACCACCCGGGCACCCTCTACGCATGCACCCTCACCCTCCAGCACCGCGCAGAGCCCCTGCTCCACCGCCCTCGCCTTGCTCCGCCGCACCGCGCCCCTGCATTACCGTGAACCCACCACCCCGCAGCACCCTAGCCCCTTCAAACCCTCGTGCGAGCTCCGCCTTGGACCCAGGATTAACCCCGAGGCAGCCATCCTCGACTTCCACTACGCATGCGTGGGAATTTCTCCTGGACCCACCACCGCAGGTGAGATCTGGTACGAGAAATTCATCGCCGCTGGCGATCGCCGGACCTCTCTAACCCCTGGTACTACTTCATAGCGCCGCCATGCGTCGACCCGTGGAGCCTGGACGACCGGAGGAGCACGCCATCAGCCGGACTCCGAACTCCGTTCCTATGCCACCGCTCGCCATCGACGCTAACTACCCTGCGTTGCAGCTCCGCCCGATCCAGACCCTCGGTGAGCACCAGCCCGCTTCCCCAGTCCTTTTGCGCTAGAATCTATAGGCCGTAGCTGTAACACCCGGTTTATAAAAGGACATAAACCGAGCAATCATATACGTGCCAGGATCAAGTCACACGTATATACAACAGAATAAATAGTATATCACAGCACATATCACGTAAAAAGATATAATAAAGCAAGTACGAATGTTATTTATTACATGAATGACAAAATGTCTGATACAGTGGAAGCGTAAATACATATACGAAAACTCTCGGAAGCTGGGCGCCACAGGGACATCGACTTGGAGATGAACGTCTAGAAGTCCTCGTACTCCTGGTAGGTCTGGGTGAACTCCTCCGCGTCAGCAGGAACTGAGCACCAGTAGAGTATCCCCAAAAAGAACAAGGGAAAAAGAGTAGAGTAGGCAAGAGTGAGTACACAACTTGTACTCAACAAGTATAACACAAACTATGAGGCTCTAAGGTTGGCTGACTCAACTGCATTAGCTTTTAATCTTGGCAAAATTTTATTAAAGCTATTTACTATAAGTTGATGAGTTACCATACCCCAGTTACATAGTAACTAATCATAATTAATTATGAAACTACTGAGAACCAAACCAAACCAAACCACCCGCGGAACCCCCCTAATCAAAGGAAGATAACCCCACTAATCAAAAGGAGGATCTAGGCTTCTCATAACCGTGAGCACGGCTAGTATACTAGTTTTACACTCTGCAGAGGTTGCACATCTTTACCCACAAGTCGTGAGCTACGCTAGTTGTTCATCACACTTCCGTAGGTGAGATGACTAGCAAACTCACTACGATGTCGTAACAAAGGACCACGTTGGTAAGGTGTAACCGCTAAGGATTCAGGCTCCGCACCGATAGGGCCCACCTCGAGGGGGTACAAGATAACACAGACCAAGCCTCGTAGCGTAGGGACCATTGAAGCTGACCCCCCCTCTTGCCCTGTCGGTAAGTTACTCCCGAACCAAAATGACCTAATTAGTAAGCCAAGACCGTCCCATTCCAGTCTTGTGGTAGCGCTGTTGTCCCAGGTTGTCGCTCTATGAACCGGTCCTTAGGGAGAGTGGCCAACCCAGCAATAAGCACCGTGCTGGCCCCCTAAACCATGTTTCTAGAAAAACCCATTTTAACGAGACGTGAGCCACTCAAGTACATCGCACAGAGGGCCACTCTCAAAATTAAGTTGCATATACCATTAATCAAATTAATTAAAAAGGACCAAGTGTGTTATAGCGCGGCACCTAGCACAACTAACCAAAATGCAACCCAAGGGATATATATAAAGGATGTAAATGTGGCTAGGAAATCCTTATAGGCATACAATATTAAAATGCAGAATGAAAATATATTTAAAAGTGATAGATGGTGTTCATGTTATACTTGCCTTCCTCAAAGTTCTCCTACTGCTCAACCTGCTCTGAAGATGGTGGCTGCTTCGGGTACTGGTACTCCTCCAAAGGATCAACGTCTACTAACGATCGCAATGCCAAAACAAGTCCAGCACATACACATACATGCAAACAAAGGCAAACACTAAGAAATAGTACAATAATACATAAAAACAACAAACAAAACTAAGCTAGAACTATTCTACGCATTACAACGATCGTGTGGACATAAAGAACACCTAAAACGGAGCTAGAACGCGAAAACTAAGCTTAAAACAAGATCCTAGGACTAAACTGTAAGAAAAACTGAGTTTACAGGGGTTTTCTGCAAAAACCAGGGACCTATACATAATGAAAGGATAGATCTAGGGTCTAACTCGCAAAACTGCAAGGGCTGGACTGCAGGTTCTAATTCTAAAAAGCTCAGGGTTCAAAACGTAGAAACCAGGGCTGATTCGCAATTACTTTTGAACTAAGTGGACGGCGGGTTGATTTCAAGGAAACTGAGGGGCTCTTTAGCAAAATGGCCAGGGCGAAGGGGTATCTTCAGATCTGATCCATTGGATCGAGATCTAAGGGCCAGGGTTTGACGGATCCTAGATCTAATCAGGGGCATCGGGTTTAGATCGGGCGGCCAGGAACGTTGGACGCGCGTGGTGGCGGCGCTGGTCAACAGCGACCTGTTCCCGTGGCGGAGTGCTGCCGGAGTTCACCGAACTTGCGTTCCCGGGGGTAATTCGAGCTGCTGTTTGGTCGGGGAGCACGCCCGTGGCATGATTAAACCACTAGGATGGGTTGCGCGGTGCTGCAGGGTGCGGGGTGGAGTGCGCGGGGTGGGGGCGGCTTGGCGCAGCGGAGCTCACTGGCGTGCGGGCTGTTCTGGAGCTCAGAACTGGGTGCAATCGGGTCGTGAAGTGCGTAGAAGGCACGGGCAACCTGGTGCAGGGCGTGCGCAGGGCTGAGATGCGCTGTAGCGTGCCTGCAAGGCGGGGCTGTGCAAGCGCGGTGGCCGAATGCCGGTGAATGGCGTTCCAGCCACGGGGGGGGGGGGGGGGTGGGCTACGGCCTACACAAGCTAACGCAAAAGGACTAGGGGAGGACGTGGGTGCTCACTGGGGGTTTGGATTGCACAGGGAGGCCATGCAGGGGCGTTGGCAGAGAAGTCCTGCGGCGGCGCACGGTGGAGCTCGGTGACGGGGTCATTGCAGGGCGTCTCCGGGCCTGCTAGTCCCACAATCAGGCTCGGGGTCGACCTGCGGAGTTGGGAGGTGGGTCAGTGTGGCCGGAGCGTCAACGGCGACGAGGAATTACGGCGGCGGATCAACTCACCAGCGGTGAATCTCGGGTCAAAATCCAGAGCGAGCGTGGCTTGGACCGGGGCGAGCGAGCTCAGGTCGATCCTAGGCACGGGGCGGAGCTCCAGCGGAGGTCATTGGCGGTCGTGGTGCAGCATAGCGGCATGGCCGCGACAGCGCTGGGGTGCGGTGCGGCGGAGCAAGGCGGGCGGTGCTCTAGGGTTTGAGGCGGCGGATTCGGGGTGGAGACGAGATGCAGGAGAGGCCGGGGATCCCATTTATAGGGTGGCTGAGGCCTAGGCATGCATGCCCGGGAAGAAAAGCTCATCGGGGATCTCGGCGTGACGGGCGCGGCTGTTGCGCGAGGTTGAAGGAGGGCCTGGCGCGTGGGGCTGGCGGGTCTGCGAGCGGGGCGAGCGCGTTGCGCGGGCGAGCGGGCTGTGCGCGCGAGGTGGGCGCGCAGCGCAGGCGCTGAGCGGGGGCACGGGGAAGGAAACTGGGCCGTGAGCGTGGGCTGTGGTGCTTGGGCCGGTGCGGGAGAGGGCGGGCCGAGCGGGGAGAGGAAAAGGAGGACTAGGCCGGCCGGGTTGAACGGGCTGTGCGGGAGCTTGTGGGCTGTGGTGGGTTGGGTTGGCTGGGTTTCTTCTTTTTCCTTCCTCTTTTCTTTTTAAAACAACACTCAACGCTATTTGAATACAAATTTAAAATTTGAATTCAAACCCTATCACTCAACCAAAATAAAGCCATGCACCAGCATGAATGCACAAACATGTTTAACCTAAAAAGATTTAATTACTTGTGAATGAAAATTAATTTAAATGCAAGGCTAAGCATATAAACCTTAGAAAATTAAATAAAGCCAATTAAATTTATTATTAAATACTGAAATTTAAATTAGGGTGTTATAGTAGCTCACCCCCGCGACCAGAACGCCGTTCACCAGCGCTCCGCCGCCGCACGGGCGCAGCACCACCGTGGCAGGCCCGCTGCAGCCCGTATCAGCACTACACAAGCCCGGCAAAGGCTTGCCTTAGCTCTGCGCACGCACCTGCACTCATTTGCGCCCAGTTCTGAGCACAGCCCTGCGCGAACACGCGCACACCGGCAAGCGTCGCCGCGCAGACCCGCCGCCGCCCTTGCTCTCGCTGCCCAGAGCCCCGCCGAGCTCAACTGAGTGCTCAGGTGAATCACGCATGGCGTGACGAACCTACCTGACCCAAACCCGGGTCGATTTGACCCCCGGAGCATCGAATTCAATGAACTCCGGTGAGTTTTCGAGCCGCGCCGCCGCGGAAATTGGCTTCGGTGACCCAGTGCCGCCGCCCGCGCCCCCAGACGCATCCTGGCCGCCCGATCTGAAACCTGC
>NC_053151.1:22651606-22719106 GCF_016808335.1 Panicum virgatum
CAAGAGTCAAATATACATGTCCATGAACTAGAAGCCAATAAAGATACAACAATCAAGTCCTAGAATCTACGATCACTCTGCTAGCTCTACCCTCCCCCTGACTCCAACTCCTCTGTGAATCACCCTAACTCTCGCCCCCTTTGGCATCAAAGCACCAAAAAGGTGAGCTATGGGTCCTGCTGTCGCGGCACGGGGAGGAAGCGGTCCAGGTCGTCGTCGTTGCACGGAGAACCCTCAGTGATAGATAGGAGCTACGGGTCCGAGCTGACTAGAGGTGTAGCTATCGTGGAGGCTCTCATGCTGGCACTGCCTGGGAGAGGATCCGTAGAAGTCGTAATCAGGTCAGCAAAAGAGGTGTCAGCATCTGAAGTCGTGACTGCTGAGGCTGCTGGCTGCATCAACTGCGGTGGTAGGGACTCCTCTACTGCTCCTCCCCCTGAAATTGGTGCCTGTGGTACGATGGGGAGGGCGACTGACTGAACCGCTGACGGTGAGTCCTGAAAAAGCGTAGTCGCTGGCAGTGGCGAGAAGATCTGACGACCGGCAGACCCAAGAAGTGCGGACATCGAGAATGTGGTCTCCGGTGTCGTCGAAGAAGCTGGAGCTGCAGTAGAGGCTGGAGCTGGATTGACTGTAAGTGTAGGTGCTCCCATACCCTGAAGACCTGGCTGCTGCGGGGCTAGTCCAGAGTGAGAGTATAGCTGTGTGATCATGCCGAACACAGCCATCATGCCCTGCTGCATCTGTTGAAACTGAGCATCTGTCCTCTGAGTAACTCTATCAAGTAGGCCGACAAATTGCTCCTCAGATGCAGCACGCTCTAGAGCAGCCTCCCTCTGGATGGCAGTGAGCCGGGCCTCTGTCGCAAGCCGATCCTCTCTCTACTGACTGACTAGCTGCTGGAGTAGAGGGGTGAGCTCGGACGGCTGAGTCACCTGAGACTCGGAGATAGTAGTGACTGGTGGCTCTTTGGATCCTCCTACCTCGTGATTGTGAGTAGCTGGTGCAGGAGGGAAGTACTCGTCGTCCTCAGAGGAGACGGTCTCGATGTTTGGCCAGTGGATCTCGTCGTCTCCTCCGGGAAGCTATGCCTCTGCCTCAAGTAGTGCCTCATCCTCCTCGGCCACTCGAGCCTGAACCTCTGCCGGTAGCTATGCCATGGCAGCTCTCTCGGCCTGTCAGCCCCTCCTCCGGTCCTGGGGAGCAGTCGGACGGTAAACTAGGAACCGGGGGGCCTCATCCTGATGGTAGACATCGCTGATGGGTGACTCAGCTGGCACAATTATGGAGCAGATGAAACTGATACAGTGGGCATATGGAAACTGGCGCACAACACCCATCCCGTCAGTGATCACATCCTCGATCTCAGCCAAAATAAAGTCCACAATGTCAAAAGGCTCATGAGTGACGATGTGGAGTAGTAGTAGCTGCTGCAGTCCTGTGAACCCCTCTGGGTAGCCACTCCTCGGGAACAAGGTCCTCCGGAGGTCCATGTGTGCTATGTAAGCCTCGGCTGTCAGCAGGCTGGGGACCCTAGCATAGGAAGCAGGGAACGGCTGACGGAAACACGGAAAGATCGCCTCATGAGAAGGTGCTATCCCGCCAATCAACGCCCTGCGAGGTTGTTGGCACTCCTTAAGTACCCATTTTACTATATGATTAGGAGTTGTTTTGGTAAATTCTTTGAGATGATTCATGTACTAACCCGCCACTTGGCACCCGAACTTGACCGTTTTCGATTTTGTCCTGGATTTTGGAGCATGTTGCATTTTGACAGGAAATTGGACATTTTCGGAGATGTTTTGACGCATGGTTACAACTGGGTTAAGATGAGGAATAAGAGGAAGATTCAACACGCGAAAGATAGGACCAAAAGGGTCCAGAAAGGGCCCAGGCCGGCCGGCCTGGAGTCCTTGGGCCGGCCGGCCTAGCCCATTTCGGAGCCCAATTGGTCTCAGTTTTCTTCAGCACGAAGTATGCGTCAACCCAAATCTATGTTTTACCAAAACCACCGACCATATCTGCCTATAAATACCCCGAAGCCGCCGTCAAAGAAAGGATCGTGGAGGGATCACAGAAGGGCAGCAGAAAAGATCCAGAGGATCCAGAGAAGAGTTTCGGAGATCCATTCGAGTTAGACACAAGAGAAAGGCGACACCGGAGGCCTCATCGTCCCTCGGCCAGAGATTTCGTCACCATGATCGACTACGCTTCGCTTAGCTTCATGGGGTAAAGTCCTCGTTTGTTCATGGGGTTGTAAGGAGATCTTGGGTTGTAATTGCCGAATCCTTTATGAGATTGATCTATCACGATTCTTGTTGGTGATGCTTTGATGCTTAATAGTTCGCGACTTGGCTTTGGGTTTGCTTTCCTCTTGCACGGTTTACTTAGATTATATCAACTATCGTGTTCTTGTTGATTCGTTACCGATTATCCTCGTGTAGTGACAGTATGTGGGAGGGAAAGGTTTTGATCTTGGAACACACCTTTGGTAGATTAGATCCGTTCTTCGTTGCTTGGCGATTACATCTCTAGTGATCCTAGACCCTATGGACAAATGCTCTTCATATCTTGTGCACACGTCTATCATTGCTCACTAGTCTAGATTAGATTAGATTGGTTAGATTAGATCTATTTCACACTCAAACACTCAATATAGATATTTTACCAACATCATTAGTGCTTAGTTAAGCATAATAATACACTTGTTCTGTGGATTGATAAACCTTGGGGGAATACTCTAAGGGAAAATCTACACGATCCGTGCGCTTGCGGTACGTAAATTGGCGCTTTAAGAAGTGTCAACAAGCTTTTCTGGCGCCGTTGGCGGGGAACAAACGATTTTGCTATGTTTAACTTTGTATTAATTTTGTTGGTTACTAACACCTAACCTTTTCTCCAGAAAATTTTTGTTTTTGTTTTTGTTTTGATTGTCTAGATGGCCCATCTCATTCAACACATGGAGGAAGGAGAAAAATCACTAAGGGATTATGCAAGCCCGCGATCGGAGGACTTCGACATGCAAAAATCAGATTTGGTGTTGCGAGCCACCGAGTACGAGATCAAGCCTCAAATCATCAAGATGGCGGCGGCAAACCCCTTTAGAGGAGATGAGACAAACAACCCATATAGACATATCAAGTGGTTCACAATGCTATGCAACACGGTACAACAAGATGGAGTTCCGCTAGCTTGGTTTAGATGGAATCTTTTCCCATACTCACTTGTGGAAGAAGCGAGAAGATGGTTTGCACTTGCATCCTTCGAGGTAAAAGGAAATTGGGATGACTTGATGAGGAAATTTTGCGAGCGGTTATTTCCGTTAAGCAAGGTTCAACATATTCGGAAGCAAGTGATCAACTTCGCGCAAGGAGAAAAAGAGGGGATAGATCAAGCATGGGATAGATTCAATGGATTGATTGAACAAGGATCAAAGCTCGGATTTTTCGGTGAAGTACTCTTGCATACCTTTTACTTTTCCCTAACCCCCGAGTGCATGCAGTTTGTTCAAATGTGTGCAGGAGGAGATCTCATGGAGAAAACACTCACGGAAGCCGCCCAACTCCTACAAAAAATCAGCAAGGGTGTGGCCATGCAAAGAGATTGGGAAAAACGATGTTCGGCAAGCTCCGAGGAAGAATCTCAAGTGCGGGTGCTTGCTGGAATTTTCAGAAAAGATACATCGGAAGTGAGGGAAGAACAACCGAAGCATGGGAAAGTCATAGAGACAAACCACGATGAAGAAGCATCGACTGGAGTGCAACGAAAGACGACCCGGAAAATAAAGGAAGAACCATGGGCACCGCCAAATCGCTAAGAGAATTCGAGCAAATGGATTGGATACCAATTGACTTCGGAAGATTGTTCGACAAAGCAAGACCGCACCCAAATCAGTGAGGAATGGCGAAGGTGATAGCGGAAGACTTCCCGCCGGATAATCACACGGGATATACATTTGGCAAGGAATCGGCCGGTGATATTATTCGGAAACTTTTTCAAGAAAAAGAGGAAGAGATTGACTTGGACGAAGTGCTGGAGGTCAAAAAGATCATGGGAGCGAAATCAGAATCATCACCCTATGTGCACATAGCCCAAGTATATGCGATTGGAAGCGATCAAGGCGAAGGTAATCCATCACCCACACCTCGTGTTGATTGCATGATAGACGGAACAAAATGTTGCAATATTTTATGTGACGTTGGCGCCCATGTTAGTATGATGAGTTCCAATGTTTATGTTCAGCTTTTTAACGAAACATCGAACCTAGATGCCACAATCATTAAATTGATCATGGGAGATGGTAGACTAATCAAACCGCTAGGAGTGCTTAGAAATCTAAATGTTTCTATAGCGGGTAAAAAAATTCCTACCGACTTTTTTGTGATTAATGCTAGTGATGATGAGCATGAGGGCATAATCCTTGGAAAACTCTTTCTCAAATTAGTAAATGATGTTCTAGATGTTGGAAAAGGGATTGTCACTTTTGATCTAGATGGAGAGAAGCGCACATTTGAATTTCATTCAAAACCGTCTTTTGCTTCACCTCTACCTCTTGATAACGAAGAGGTAGAGAGCATTCGTTCCATTGATTCTTTCAGGGATCCTCTCCAACGCGCTTTGGAGAATGGAGACGCTCAAGATGATCAAGACGAAAAACTAGTGGAAACAATGGAAGAGTTGAAGCCGCAACACGGGAATTTGGAGGAAGAAAAATTTGAAGACATTGGAGAGTTAGATCAAGAAGAGGATGGTGTGCCCGATGTTGAGATGAAGCCACTCCCCAAGGGATTGAAATATGAATTTTTGGGAGATGGCAAGACTTTTCCGGTGATTATTAGCGACGAATTGAGCCCGGAAGAGATGGAGAAGTTGCTGAATTTATTGAAGAAGCACAAAAAGGTGATCGGCTACTCGATTAACGACTTGAAAGGTATTAGCCCCACTTTTTGCACACATCGTATACAACTTGAGGAGCAATACAAGCCGGTCGTAGAGCATCAAAGAAGGTTGAGCCATGCTATGCGTGATGTGGTAAAGAAGGAGGTTATCAAATTGTTGAATGCCGGAATAATATACCCCGTACCACATAGTGAATGGGTAAGCCCCGTGCATTGCGTTCCGAAGAAAGGAGGACTCACGGTTGTGAAAAATGAGAAGGAGCAATTGATACCACAAAGAACCATCATGGAATGGAGGATGTGCATCGATTATAGAAAATTGAATAAGGCAACGAGGAAGGATCATTTTCCACTACCATTCATTGACGAGATGCTAGAAAGGTTGGCAAAGCATTCACACTTTTGTTACCTTGATGGATACTCGGGATTCTTCCAAATACCTATTCATCCAGATGATCAACATAAGACCACGTTTACTTGCCCGTATGGAACTTTTGCATATCGGAGGATGCCTTTTGGGTTGTGCAATGCGCCCGCTTCTTTTCAAAGGTGCATGATGGCTATATTTTCAGATTTCATAGAAGAGATTATGGAGGTATTCATGGATGATTTCTCGGTGCATGGTACTAGCTTTGATAATTGCTTGGCAAATTTGGAGAAAGTTCTTAAAAGATGTGGAGAGGTTGATCTTGTGCTTAATTGGGAGAAGTGTCATTTCATGGTGAAAGAAGGAATTGTCCTCGGTCATGTTATCTCCGAGAGAGGGATAGAGGTGGACAGAGCAAAAATAGAAACCGTGGAGAAATTGCCACCACCTACGAACATCAAATCTTTGAGGAGCTTCCTCGGTCATGCCGGATTCTATAGGAGGTTCATAAAGGATTTTTCAAAAATCACCAAGCCATTGACACAACTTCTCCAAAAAGATGTGGAGTACAATTTTGATAGTGACTGTCTTCACGCATTTCGAACACTCAAGCAATCTCTCATAAGTGCTCCTATCATGCAACCTCCAGATTGGAATCTACCTTTTGAAATCATGTGTGATGCAAGCGACTATGCCATAGGAGCCGTTCTTGGACAAAGGAAAGGGGGAAAGGTAAATGATATCTACTACGCAAGCAAGACTCTCAATGAAGCCCAATTTAATTATGCAACAACGGAGAAAGAATTGCTTGCCGTGGTATTCGCCTTCGAAAAATTCAGATCATACATAGTAAATTCAAAGGTGATAGTTTATACCGACCATGCGGCAATCAAGTATCTCTTATCCAAGAAAGATGCTAAACCACGCTTGATTCGATGGATCCTATTGCTACAAGAATTCGATGTGGAGATAAGGGACAAGAAAGGGGCAGAAAATGTTGTGGCTGACAACCTATCAAGGATGAATCATGGAGATGACGGAAAAGAACCGATCGAGGATCAAATGAGAGATGATCACCTATATAGAATTCTCGACAAAGATAGTTGGATGAATGAAATAATAAGAGCAATAAAAGGGATGCCCTTGGATCACTTGGACAAGAATGCAAGGAGAAGAGTGATTGCGGAAAGAAGAAAATACTATTGGGATCCACCATACTTATATAGATATGGAGAAGATGGAGTCCTAAGAAGATGCATTCCGAGAGAGTAACGTGAAGAAGTTCTAAGAAAGTGCCACTCGTCGGGATATGGAGGACATTATGGGCACTTTAGAACTCAAGCTAAGGTATGGGCTAGTGGATTCTATTGGCCCGAGTTGCATGAAGATGCGAAAAGGTTTGTTTCGACTTGTCCGGAATGCCAAAGGACGGGGAATATCTCGCAAAGGAATGCCATGCCATTGAACTACAATTTGCAAATAGATCTATTTGATGTCTGGGGAATCAATTTCATGGGACCATTTGTGAACTCACATGGGTTTGAACATATATTGGTGATGGTGGATTATGTTTCTAAGTGGGTTGAAGCTATGCCGTGTCGGAAGGCATCAACGGAGGAGTCCACACACATGATTAAATCGGTAATCTTCCCTCGATATGGCATCCCGAGAATCTTGATAAGCGATGGAGGAACACACTTCATGGGCAAAGACTTTGATAAATGCTTGAAGAAATTGGGAATTGAACATAGAGTGTCTACGGCTTATCACCCCCAAACAAATGGACAAGCGAAAACTTCGAACAAGCAATTGAAGGACATTTTAAAGAATACCGTGGTAAAAGGAGGAAAAGATTGGTCGAAGAGACTAGATGATGCACTATGGGCATATCGTACGGCACACAAAACCCCGATTGGTATGACTCCTTATCAATTTGTTTATGGAAAAACATGCCACTTGCCGGTTGAGCTAGAACATAAGGCGTATTGGGCGATGAAGGAGATGAACTTTGATGCGGAAGCCGCTGGAATTAAAAGGAGAATCCAAATAAGCGAATTGAAGGAGTTAAAATTGAAAGCGTACAATAGTGCATCAATTTATAAAGAAAGGATGAAGAGGTGGTACGACAAGCGATTACAAAACAAGGAATTCAAAGAAGGAGACAAGGTCCTACTCTACAATTCAAGATTCAAACTCTTTGGCAAAGGAAAATTGCAAAGCAAATGGGATGGACCATACGTCGTACACTCAGTTTCACCCACGGGAGCGGTGATAATCATGGATGCAAAAGGCGACCAATATGTGGTGAACGGACAGCGACTAAAGGTATTCTTGGAGCCTGACGTCGTGTCCCTTCATTACATCGACATATACACCATGAATGAGGAACCGGAACGTCAAGCCTAACGATGTTAAGCAAGGTAAGTTTGTAAATATTCTCTTTTAGATTTTATTTTCATAGTTTTATTTCTATTCTGGACGAACTTTGAGTAAAACATAGGCCTCTAGTTTATTGGTGAGCACCTCGGAAGAAGATGGAGTCCAGGGGGCTGAAAAACCCCCTGGGCTAGCCGGCCCAACACCCCTAGGGCGGCCGGGCTAAGCCTCCTCATGTGCGAATCGGTCTCAATTTTTGGTAGGTACGAGATAAGGAAATTTCAAACATGTGCCTTATAGATTTCGCATACCAAAATCGAAGAGATATTGGACTTCTTGTCCAAGTCTTTTCGGGACTTAAATAGAGGCGCGGGTTAGATCTATTCTCTCATACTTTTCAATCTACACCACCACCTCGTGAGAGACTTCGACAATGGCCGGTCCAGCGAGCGCAAGAGCCATGATTGCAGCAATGGAGATCGAGGAGAGGGGTTGGATGCCCGACACCCCCATGCCAAAGACGCCTAGCCCCATCTCGGCAACCGGTGCGCAGCCCCTACTTGTCGAAGCAAAGCGATGTGAAGCGAAAGCCCCTCCGAAGAAATTCAATACTCAGGCAAGGATGAGCGTCGGAGGGAAGGGCCTTCAATGGTACAATGAGAAGTTAGCTCAAGCCCAAAGGGTGGTCGTCGTCATTAGCAGCGACGAAGACGAAGGCGAGAAGCGACAAGACAAAAAGCCACCCGCACCTAGGCATTCCTTGCGCCTTCTCGGAGTTAAAAGGAAAAACTACGTCGAGCACACCCCGGAGCCGAAGGACTATGCTGGTGACAGCGATTGGGAGAGCATCATGAGCCCCAGTTCATGGGGTGCCACCAGTCGTGACTACGATGATGATTGGCCGGGGTGGGCCGAAGAGGAGAGAAAAGAGGAAGACGACCCCTCCGGAGGTGATAGCGGCAAGAAGAAGAAGGACGACGACGAACCCAAAGATGACAGCGCCAACCGCGGCGGGCATCACTTCGGGTGCTGTTTCAAGTGCCGCAATGAAATCGTGGATCTCCGCACCACCATCGATAGGTGTCACGATCGAATCGTGGCAATGGATCAAAGGATGGATGACATCGAGAGCTTGCTTGAGAGAGACTACAACTTCCTTCTCCGCAACATAAGGAAGTTATTCGGGATGGTTGGAAATCTTCGAAAGCAAGGAGGAGGAGGGCGTCCAAGATGCAATTGCTCGAGGTGCCGTTGAGAACACCGACGAGCGTCACACCCATAATCTAAGCATGGGGGGAGGTGCGACGGCTCGTATATTGATTTTGTTAGTCCTTGATCAGTCGAAAGTTCGTCGTGTGCGTGACTTTAATTCCGCATGTGTGAAAGTCATAGTTTAGCGTTGTGTGCTTTATTTTTCGCTTGTGTGAGAGTGAGTCTTAAATTAGTGTTGAGTCATGAAAACAAAATAAAAAGAGTCTTTGTTTTTTGTTGGATCATGCAATTTTATTTATGCATTCAGTTTTACTTTATTTTCTTTAAAGCAATTGCTCACGAGCGTTGTCATGAAAATTAATTCGTATTTGTGGAGCTTAGTAAATTATTCGTCCATGTTAATACCCACACTTGAGCTTTGATCTAGCGCTTGGTTTTGATTACGCTTGCGAGTAAGGCATGATTTGGAGGACTTTAATTTCATAAAAATAATAAAACCCCTACAAACATAAGGTTTATCAAGTTCTTGGCAAAGTCGAGAGTAAAAATCCTATCATCCAAAAGCTATATTTGTCCCACCATAAGCATTGGATGTGCATTGAGTTGAGTTAGGATTTCTTTCTCTTGAGAGTTTTAATTTCGAGTAATGATCATGTCCATATTTTTCATCTCTGAATTGTTAGCCCCGTCAATATTCGGTAATGAGAATTCGTCATCGGAACAACTCATGAAATCTACCGGATTCCAAAACCCGAACCTGAGATTATCTTGTTTATTATTGTCTTCCTTGACCACAACCCAATTGGAAGGAGTACTGGAAAGACGGACCGAATCCGACCTGGGAAAGCCCCAGGCCGGCCGGCCTACACCCCTTGAGCCGGCCGGCCTAGGCCTCTCTGGTCTCGGTTTGGGTTCTAAAAATTTAGGGAGACACTTTGGAGATTTGCCTATCTATGTTTTATAGAAAGTGTCCTATGAAAAGGTTCGGAACAGAGAGAGAAAATTCAGGAAAAAAGAGGAAAAAAATGAATGAGAAGAGAAGAAAAAGAAAAAAATAAATGAAGGGATTCTATGGTTAGAGAAGTGCAAAGAGATATCACCTTGTTGTTTGAGAACAATATCCTCAATTCCAACCATGTGCAATCCGACAACGAGGACGATGTTTGTGCCTTGAAGTCAATCTTTTTGTATGCCTTTGCACATGTCCACCATTCTAAATCTTCTTACCCTTGAACCCTTTACACTATGGAGAAACTCTCATGATCATTGGCTCGGAAGGTAAGCAATCATTAGAAGGTTTTCTTAATTTGACAATATATGTATATATTTTGCTAAGCCTCACCTATAGACCCACTTTATACTTGAGAGACTTTTGGGAGATGAGAGTTTGCAAATAAAAATAGGATAGCCACTTATATTGAGAGATATGAAAGGACTTGTGCAAGAATTTTTGGTCTAACCTTTGTTGCAGGGTATTTTGTTTCTTAATAAAAAAAAGAGAGAAAAACCTCCAAGGATGGCAAGAAAAGCAAGTGTTGTCGATATTCGAGTTGCCGGCTAAAGGTAAGAGTCGTGAAGTAATATTGGATGAGTTTTTAAACGCCCATGATATAATTATCCTCGCTGCTCCTCTGACCTTTGTTTAAAGAAATATTGTTAGACTTGTTTGCATAAGTAAATTTTGCAGTTCGAGAACTCTTGAGCAACCCATGAAAGGACTTGATGATTTGATTTGCTAAGCATGGGGGGAATGTTGGCGCTCCTTAAGTACCCATTTTACTATATGATTAGGAGTTGTTTTGGTAAATTCTTCGGGATGATTCATGTACTAACCCGCCACTTGGCACCCGAACTTGACCATTTTTTATTTTGTCCTGGATTTTGGAGCATGTTGCATTTTGACAGGAAATTGGACATTTTCGGAGATGTTTTCACGCATGGTTACAACTGGGCTAAGATGAGGAATAAGAGGAAGATTCAACACGCGAAAGATGGGACCGAAAGGGGCCAGAAAGGGCCTAGGCCGGCCGGCCTGGAGTCCTTAGGCCGGCCGGCTTAGCCCATTTCGGAGCCCAATCGGTCTCAGTTTTCTTCAGCACGAAGTATGCGTCAACCCTAATCTATGTTTTACCAAAACCACCGACCATATTTGCCTATAAATACCCCGAAGCCGCCGTCAAAGAGAGGATCGCGGAAGGATCACGGAGGGATCACAGAAGGGCAGCAGAAAAGATCCAGAGGATCCAGTGAAGAGTTTCAGAGATCCATTCGAGTTAGACACAAGAGAAAGGCGACACCGGAGGCCTCATCATCCCTCGGCGCCGCTGCAAGTTGGAGGACAGCAAGGGATCCATCCCTTGCCGGAGATTTCGTCACCATGATCGACTACGCTTCGCTTAGCTTCATGGGGTAAAGTCCTCGTTTGTTCATGGGGTTGTAAGGAGATCTTGAGTTGTAATTGCCGAATCCTTTATGAGATTGATCTATCACGATTCTTGTTGATGATGCTTTGATGCTTAATAGTTCGTGACTTGGCTTTGGGTTTGCTTTCCTCTTGCATGGTTTACTTAGATTATATCAACTATCGTGTTCTTCTTGATTCGTTACCGATTATCCTCGTGTAGTGACAGTATGCGGGAGGGAAAGGTCTTGATCTTGGAACACACCTTTGGTAGATTAGATCTGTTCTTCGTTGCTTGGCGATTACATCTCTAGTGATCCTAGACCCTATGGACAAATGCTCTTCATATCTTGTGCACACGTCTATCATTGCTCACTAGTCTACATTAGATTAGATTGGTTAGATTAGATCTATTTCACACTCAAACACTCAATATAGATCTTTTACCAACATCATTAGTTCTTAGTTAAGCATAGTAATACACTTGTTCCGTGGATTGATAAACCTTGGGGGAATACTCTAAGGGAAAAGCTACACAATCCATGCGCTTGCGGTACATAAATTGGCGCTTTAAGAAGCATCAACAGAGGTGGATCTGCGTCCCCGTAGACTCTCTCATGCAGGGAGACATCGACCGAGTCGACTCCAAGGATTCCTGCAATCGTCGCCCTCGTCAAACCAAAGACCTGGCCTCCAAACATGAAATGCACGGCTCTGCGCTTGGGAGCAATCCAGGCTGTAGCATAGAACACTCAGACCCAGTCCTCAATGTATCTGTTCTGCTCCATCTCTAGCAGTCTAGGAAGGCCTCTGAAGTGTGAGAAGTGATCTCTGGTATCTGCCCCTCCTGCTGCTGTCCTCGGAGAGACCTAGTCAAGCACACGGTGAGGGAAGATCCGGTGGCCCCTCCTCTGATAGGTCTCGTAGAAACTAGCCTGCAACAAATTCCAGAACCTCCTGTCAACACGGCTATCACAGCCAACTGGGAACCAATCTTCCTCTTCAATGCTCCACCTGAGCCTCTTGACCTTAGCCGCATTGGCTCTAGTCAAGTTCTGGAGCAGGACCCCTGGCTCTAGACGCACGACCGTGTCCATACGGAACACTACGCACTCAGCCTCTAGGGCCTCGGCTCTGCGTGCTGCTGCCGCTGCTGCGGCGGACCTCCAAGGTGACTGAGGCTAGTGTCCACCTCATGTCCTAGGTCCGGTGCAACGCTCGGTCGCTGGCGACTCTTCTGCCGCTGCTGACATCTGCCTAGTGCGGCTAAAACATCGTGGAGTAGGAGAACTCTGCCCCTCTGACTCAGCTGACGGCTCCCCCTCAAACGAATCTCTCTCTGTCTGCTGTGCCATGGCCCTGGTGGCCCTGCCTACTCTGCCTCTGCCTCTGCCCCTACTGGGATGCTCCCTGATCCTGAACGGATGAGCACGGCCTGACGCCTGCTCCTCGGCGGCCTTGGCCACCATCTCGGCCCTCTCGGCCTCCCTCTCTGCACTGGTCCGCTTGTGGACCGGCTTCTCGACCACGATCTCCTTGCCCTTCCTCTTCTCACGGCCCATCTAGGTGAGTAGTGGTGAGAACGCAGCTGCGGGTGTGCTAAAGCAAGCGTGAGGCGATGCAAAAAAGGCTCAGACAATTCGTCAAGCAGTTGGTGTGCGCGGTGTGGAAAGCAGTGGAGATTGGCGTGCGGCGTGTGGGCACTGTGTGGTGCGACGTGGAGCGGCTTGGGCTTGCTTGCGTGGAGCTATGGTGACGAGGAGCTATGGTGGCGGCGCGGTTTTGCGGCGGCGCTTGGCGGCGGCGCAGGCGGTGCGTGCGCGGGCGCGTGGGCGGCACGGGCCGGCAGTGAGGTGGCCTGGCGTGGAGCGTGGAGGTGCACGGGCTAGCGGCGTGGATGCGGGTGGTGCTGAAGGAGTGGCGGCGGCGCTCGTGCTGCAGGCGGCGCTGGAGGAGTGGTGGCGGCGCTCGAGTGTGTGGAGACGAGAAGGAAGTGGGTGGAAGTGAAGCCGGCGGCGCGGGCAAGAGAGATATATGACATATGGGCCCTGCGATTTTTTCTTAACGCCGGTTGATCCGATGCTTAGGTTTAGAACACCGGTTGATTGCGTCGGTTCAGTTCACCCGAGACTCTAGCAAATCTGCATCTGAACACCGGTTGAACCTATGATGTGAAGTTTGAACTCGCCGGTTGAACACTGAAATTATCGGTTGATTGCTAGGTCAGAACTGTGTTATGTTCAATGGTTGATCCAATGCTGTGACATTTGCATATGCCGGTTGAACGCCTGGATTTGACTGAGCTGAGACAGAACTTAGTGATGCCGGTTAAACCGATGGTGAAGATCCATTAAATGTCGGTTTAACCGGTGAACCCGAAAAATCTTCACTCAGCTCACTCTTCTATGCTAAGTCCAATAAACTTATAAAATTCAACTGAACTCAAGTTAATGGACTTGCATAGGCGACTTTACCCCTCAAAATATTTAGGATAGCATACTAGCCTAATAGTTTTCTTTTCAAACAGAAGGAAAAGCCGCAAAGCGAGACAAAGCGCCAAATAAAATGTATGAGCCATGTCATAGGAATATTGAAGATAGAGAGCTTCAAACTCATCATGACATGACTCACTAGGCAATAACGCACCTAACACTTTGCTCTTTTCACTTTTCATGAATTGAGATCTTGCATATGAAACAAGTCTCATTTTCATCAAGTGATCTCCTTTGTGACCCTTATGCATGCAATGATGGTGCAAGCTATAAACACATGCAAGAGAAGGGTAACATGAAGTGCACATCTATATGACAAGAAATGCATAACAAGAATTTAAGTTCTACTTGTCAAGTTTGAACCCATGGGAAGCTTCTTCATGATGAGCCTTACTACAAGCCTAGAGGAAAACAAGTGAACCACCACATCTAGCTAAACCCATGCTCATCACTATCTTACCATGGTTAGACAAGTGTCCTATATGTATGCATTTTTCTATATGACAAGGCAACTTACTTGACTTTTGCCGCATCTAATACATTAAGCTCATTCCTTAGCCTAACAAATGTACTCTCGTCTAAGGGTTTTGTGAATATATCCGCCAATTGCTCCTCGGATCTCACACCTTGAAGAGATATGTCTCCTTTAGCTTCGTGATCACGGAAGAAGTGATGGCGAATATCAATGTGCTTTGTGCGAGAGTGTTGAACCGGATTTTTGGCAATTTTTACGGCACTTTCATATATAGGATTTGGGCACAACATGCACCGGCCGTTATATATTCCGCTTCTGCGGAGGACAAAGCCACGGAATTTTGCTTCTTACTTGACCAAGAAACTAGAGAACGCCCAAGCAAGTGGCAACCCCCGGAGGTACTCTTGCGATCCACACGGCTTTCGGCAAAATCCGAGTCCGAGTATCCCAAGAGATCTAAGCTAGCGCCCTTTGGGTACCACAAGCCTATGCTTGGGGTGTGTTTGAGATACCGAAGGATCCTGTTCACAGCCGAGAGGTGTGACTCCTTTGGGTTTGCTTGAAAGCGGGCACACAAGCACACACTAAACATTATATCGGGCCTAGATGCGGTAAGGTAAAGCAAATACCCTATCATAGAACGATAGAGGGATTGATCAACCAGTTTACCGTCCACATCCAAGTCGAGATGCCCATTGGTTGCCATGGGTGTCTTGATCGGCTTGCATTCATCCATCTTGAACTTCTTCAAGATATCTTTAGTATATTTTTCTTGATAGATGAATGTTCCTTCCTTTAATTGTTTGACATGAAAACCAAGGAAGAAGGTCAATTCGCCGATCATGGACATCTCGAATTCCCTAGACATCATGGTAGCAAACTCATGGCTTAGTAAATCATTAGTTGAGCCAAAGATAATTCCGTCAACATAAATTTGACAAATGAAAAGATCTCTGTTGACGTCTTTTGTGAACAATGTGGTGTCCACTCTCCCGATCTTGAAGCCTTGCATGATTAGGAAGTTACGAAGCCTCTCATACCAAGCCCTTGGAGCTTGTTTGAGTCCATAGAGTGCCTTGTGCAACCTATAAACATGGTTAGGATTCCTCGGATCTTCAAACCCGGGAGGTTGCTCAACATAAACAAGTTCGTTAATAAAGCCATTTAAGAATGCACTCTTCACATCTATTTGATATAACTTTATGTTGTGATGTGAAGAATAAGCAAGAAGAATGCGGATAGCTTCTAGTCTTGCGACCAGAGCAAAAGTTTCACCAAAATCCAAACCTTCGACTTGTGAAAACCCTTTTGCTACAAGTCTTGTCTTGTTGCGTATCACCACCCCATGTTCATCTTGCTTGCTTCGGAAAACCCACTTGGTGCCAATGATGTTCTTGTCTTTCGGAGGAGCTTCGAGGACCCAAACTTCATTGCGGGTGAAGTTGTTCAATTCTTCTTGCATGGCCATCACCCAATCCGAGTCCTCAAGCGCTTCCTCTATGCTAGTGGGTTCAATACAAGAAACAAACGAGTAATGTTCGCAAAATGAAGCATGCTTAGAACGAGTTCTTACTCCCTTGGAAGGACTACCAATGACTTGATCAATTGGATGATCCTTGGAGATACGACCATGCTTCACTAGCGGTACATGTGTGGATGTTTGTCGAGGTGGATCATGGATGACTTGTGCTTGTGGTGGAATAATTTGCTCTTCTTGTTCTTGCACTTGGGGTGTTGGCGTTGGAACACTCGCTTGTGATGGTGGATTATCTTTTTCTTTGTGTTCATCCACTTGGGGTGCCGTGGAGGTGTTTGGTGTAGACGAGGAAGGTCCTCCCCCTTGATCATTGTCTTCATGCACCTCTTCCGGCTTGATATCCCCAATGGACATTTTCTTCAAAGCTTCTTCGATCTCCTCATCAGCTACATTGTCATAGCCAATAACCTCCTCTTGGGAGCCATTAGATTCATCAAACTCCACATCACATGTTTCTTCAACTAACCCGGAGGTTTGATTGAATACTCTATATGCTTTGGAGTTTGATGCATAACCAAGAAAGAATCCTTCATCACATCTACTCTCAAACTTATCGAGCCTTTTCTTCTTATAAATGAAGCATTTGCAACCAAAGACACGAAAGTAGGAGATGTTTAGTTTCTTCCCGGTGAGGAGTTCATATGGCGTTTTCTTGAGGAGTCGGTGGAGATACACCCGATTGGATGCATGGCAAGCCGTGTTGATTGTTTCCGCCCAAAACCTCTCGGGCGTGCCATAATCATCCAACATTGCTCTTGCTAGAGTGATCAATGTTTTGTTCTTTCTTTCCACCACTCTATTTTGTTGAGGCGTGTAGGTGGCGGAGAACTCATGCTTGATACCCTCTTCATCGCACCATTCTTCAATCTTTATATTCTTGAACTCGGTGCCATTGTCACTCCGGATCTTCACAATCGGGGAGTTGTACTCCCTTTAAGCTCTTCTTGCAAATGTCTTGAAGACTTCTGGAGTTTCACTCTTATCGCCTAGAAACATGACCCAAGTGTAACGTGAGAAATCATCAACGATTACTAGAGGTTACCACCAACACTCTTGTATGTGGTTGGACCAAAGAGATCCATGTGAAGTAGCTCAAGCGGCTTGGAGGTAGACAATATCGTCTTGATGGGATGATGTGTTGCAACTTGCTTTCCGGCCTGACATGCACTACATAGTTTGTTCTTGTCAAAGGTGACATCCTTCAAGCCGGTGATCATCCCTCTCTTGTGGGCTTTCTTAAGGTTACTCATGCCAATATGAGCAATTCTTCTATGCCAAAGCCACCCAAGAGACGACTTGGTGAAGAGGCATGTCATGGGGCTTGTTTGCTTTGAAGAGAAATCCACCAAGTAAATGTTGCCATGCCTAAACCCCGTGAATACCAATGACTTATCTTCTTCAAAGGTTACTACAACACCATTCTTGTCAAAGGTACACGTTAGTCCAAGATGACATAATTGAGCAATTGAAATAAGATTAAAACTAAGTGATTCTACAAATAAGACATTAGAAATGGATAAATCTTTAGAAATTGCTATTCTACCCAAACCTAAAACTTTCCCCCTTGAGTTATCACCATAGGTGACATGTTCATGATCGCCGGGGTCTTCAAGAGAGGTGAACATGCTATTATTGCCGGTCATGTGTTGAGAGTAACCGCTATCAAGTACCCAATGTTTTCCATCGGCTTTGTAGTTCACCTACACACATGAGAATCATTTTTGAGTTTTTGGAACCCAAACGAGCTTTGGGCCTTGCACATGTGTGACAAGAGCTTTGGGGACCCAAAGTTGCTTGGGGAGCTTCTTCTTTGCTTCCTTTGTGAGCTTGCCAATGAATTTAGCCTTCACCTTGCCCTTTACCTTACTCAAACGAAAATGGCTATTTTGATGCATAGATGAGTAATTTTTAGGTAAAGTAGGGAGAGGACGTGATGGCAAGGGACACTCCCAAGTGTTGTGCCCAGTGACTTGGCAATGTTGACAATATGATCCAACTTCTTTGATGAAGCTAGTCTTGATCTCCGGAGAAGGAGTAGTGCCTTGGTTTGGCTCCGGAAATGAACCAAGACCTCTCTTGCCATAGTCACGAGCATTGTTGAAGAGAATTTCCTTGTGGATGTATTCTCCTCGTGAGAGCCTCTCCACACTACTCTTGAGGCTTGCCACTTGATCCATCAATTCCTTTTCCCTAGAGGGAGAAAGCTTGGGCAAAACATTAGTAGCATTTGCATCAATGAGTAGGTCATCACATGAAGTAGAAGCATTGACCTTTTCAACATTTTTATTGATAGAGTTCTCAAGACTCGGGTCAATTGCTTCATAGGCAAACTCAAGCTCTTGATATTTGTGAGCCAACTCCCTATGCTCTTGCTTGAGCTTTTTGTGATTCTCTTCAACTTGCTTAGCAAGTGCAAGTGACTCATGGTTCTTTTTGAGCAAGTCATTGTACTTGCCAAGCAAATCGGAGTGAGCTAGCTCTAGCTTGGCATGAGTGCTCTCAAGAAGTTTGACCTTGCCCTTTTCCCTCTTAATGACGGATGTATACTCATTGATGAGGTTAGCAAATTCATTAGGATCAAGCTCATCATCACTATCACTATCAGTATCCTCCTCACATACCTTTATGTTACCTTTTGCCATGAGGCACATAGGAGGTGGAGGTAGCAATGGTTCTTCATTGGTGAGAGCAATGGTGACGATGTCTTCTTCATCACTTGATTCTTCACTTGATGAGATATCGGTCACCCATTCTTGTTTTTCCACCAAGAAACTTCTCTTGGTGTTGCCTTTCTTCTTTGGGAAGAGCTTGGTCTTCTTGTCATGGCCCTTCTTCTTCCCAAGTTTCTTGTTTTTGTTCTTCCTTTCATCTTCATCATCATCGCTTGAATCATGGTGATGCTTGCTCTTGTTATCCTTCTTTCTTTTGTCCGGCTTGGGGCAATCTAGAGAGATGTGACCTTTTTCTCCACAATTGTAGCATGTTTTGTTTCTGACATTTTCCCTTGGCCGGAACATTCTTCTTTTAGTGTCAAAGTTGTAACCCTTCTTGTTGGTCTTGTCACTCAAGCGTGTGAACTTTCTCATCATGAGAGCAAGTTCTCCATCATCTTCATCATCGGATGAGCTTTCATGATGATCATCTTCTTCATTGCTTGAGCTTTATTCTTGCTTGATCATCTTGAGCTTGCGGGGTTTGTTTACCTTGGTCTTGAGAGCGATTGATTTGCTTGAAGTTGGCTCTTCGGACATACCAAGAATACCCATTTCATGAGCGCGAATTTCACCCACAAGCTCTACCACTTCCATCGTATCAAGATTCTCTTTTTGAAGCATAGCATTGATGATGTTGTATTTGGGCTTCGGAAGGAGCATGAGTATCTTGCGGTTGATGGAGCCACTGTCAATTTTAGATATTTCAAGAGCATTAATGTCCTTGACAATGACATTCAAGCGAGAATACATATCATTGCAATTTTCATGAGCTAGCATTTTAAAAGAATCATACTTAGCTCTAAACAAGTGATATTTTTGCTCACGAACTTTGGTGGAGCCCTCATGAATTTCAATGATCTCCTTCTAAATATCACTTGCCAAGTCCATGCCATTAACTCTAGCAAAGACTTCCTCACTAATGGCTTCGAAAATTCACTAGTACAGAACCTCTTTTCTATGACAAACAGTTTTCGTCATGGATAACACTGTTTTCGTCACAGAAAGTGTTTTGTGACGAATTAATGACGAATTTGAAATCGTCACTGTGGGAGCGTCACATTTGATTTTCCGTGATGAATCCACCAAATTCGTCATGGAACTGTTTTTTCCAGTGACGAACAGGTTATTCGTCATGAAACTGCTTTCCTTCTATGACTAATGCAAATCGTCAATAATTTCGTCATGGAAGACGCAGCCACGTGGCACGCACCACGCTGGCAGCTGACGTGGCGTCGTGCCATGCGGGCAGCTGATGTGGCGCCGTGCCACGCTGGCAGCTGACGTGGCATCGTGCCATGCGGGCAGCTGACGTGGCGCCGTGCCACGCTGGCAGCTGACGTCAAGAGCTGCCACGCTGGCAGAGCCACGTGTCGCCTTCCCAGGATGCCATGTGTCTATTTCCAGCGGCGCCACGTGTCGTCTTTTGGTCGCGCCACATGTCGGGTTCCGGTGGCACCATGTGTCTACTTCAGGTCGAGCCACGTGTTCTATTCTGGTCTAGCCACTTGTCTACTTTTGGTTGCTCCATGTGGACGCTTCCTGTTGCGACACATGTGTACTTCTGATCGCACCACACGCACCACACAGAGGCAATTCATAAAGATGTATAGAATAACAGACACTAAAATATAGCACAGAATAACAGATGATCATGTCTGGTTCATCACATAGACACTATTCATCACAGAGTTCAAACACTATTCATCACACAGGCATCAAAGTCTTTAACCAGCACCAAGTGCTTCACCCAGAACCCACCGAACGTGACCCAGCACCCACCAGACACAGGTTCACCATACACCCATCACCAGAGAAGTTCACCAGACAAATTCCAACCCACCAGGATGCAGCTCATCAAACTGAAGGACCACTGTTGGCACCACTGTTGATCATAAAAAACCGGCGCATCAGCGCATTAGTTTCCTCCGTCGCCTTCTTGTTCTCTTCCACTTGCCGCTTGTATTCTTCCAACTCTCTTCGGGTCTTCTCAAGCGCTTCGTCCGTGCTCTGAGATTTTGCTTCAGCACAATCACTTCCTCTTGGAGAAGTGCAGAACCTTGTCTTTCATCTGATAGCTGTGCCTCGAGCACCCTTTCTTTGGCTGTGGGTGCTTTTGTCGGGCTTATGGGCTGCACACCAATGTTCTTCAGGAAGATGTTGCTGCTATTCTTGGGGAGCACCTTGGAGACGACCTCTGCACTTGAGACTACTGCATTGCCTTCGGCAGGAGGCATGGCCTTAAGGGCTTCCATGTCAGCCTGACATAATCCAAAACCAAATGTCAATTAGCTGGCTGCTATTCAATGCAGGAACGAATAGATAAAATGCACCAATGCAACAGATTATAAGTAACGTAGCAGTAGGAGCAATGGCACACAGAACTGAAGGAAATAGTAACAACAAATCAGATTATGCTACAACCATAAAATAGTCCATTTACCTAGCAAACGACTGTGCTAGCCTAAAAAGACTCACAGATTTACCAAATGCTGCACTATGAGATATTTCTCCCCTGTGTTCTTGCAAACAGTCAGAAAATGCAATCTACAAGCATGGTAGATCCTCAACTACACTGGCCTGCTACAAATTTATGTGTTAACAGTTGAAGATGAAGAATTCATGCCTACTAACAGCATATGCATATGTGCATGCAGAGTCATGCACCTCAAAGTGACCACTGATTCCACAAATAGACAGTCAACTTATGGTTTCATTAATAACAAGGAATTTAGATAAACATTACTACATCTGGCCAAACTTAGATGAACACAAGGAAAACAACCATACCAAGTTGGCTAAATGCAATACAAGCCCGGACCGATAAGCCAAGTAGCCTTATGAGTATATAGTCATATTATACTTACTACTGCTTCTTTTGCAGTTTCACTCAGTCCTTTCTTGCGGCTGGTATGGCATTCTTTGAAGACCTCCACTACATCAAGTTCTTGATCAGCGGCATCTTCTTGGTCCCCATCAGCAGGGTCTTCAAGTTCTCCAATAGCATCTTCTTGATTTGCACGTGCCGCAGCCATTTTCTTTTGTGTTTGTTCGGCATGGAATGCACGGAGTAGTTAAAATGAGTAGCACAGAGGTAGTGGAGTTAAGAAGTAACATAGCACCAGCAGCAGCGACACAAGAATGAAATAGTATCAGCAGTAACATAGCAGCAGCAACATGTAACATAGTACCAGCAGCAACATGTGTGACACATGAATGGAAATGAAGCAGTAATAACATAACAGCAGCCGCAACATCTAACATAGCAGCAGCAGTAAAAAAAGTGACCCTCCTCATACATATTCATGTAGCTGTGCAACATAGGAGCGAGAACCCGTTGTCTGGTGGAACTTGACTTCGCCACGGTTTTGCGTGTTCTTCTCTGCTGTTTGCTGCAACATGTCACATATGAAAGAATAAATTTATAATTCATCCAACATAGCTGCAAGAACATATACACGAGAACTAAAGAATTGCACTAAGATAACATACCAAGTTTTTGGGATTCATCCACTTTTCAACCAGTTTGTTCCACATTTCATCAGTCATGTAGAAGACAGGTGATGTTCTTCTGATCTGATCAATTGGAATCCCAGTGAAGTATTTTTTCTTCAGCCTGTAGCGCTTCTGTCTTATAGAAGATTGGAACACACTGGTGCAAGCCTCCTCAACTGCCTTTTCTCTGGTGTCCACACACAGCCTTAACTGAAACATTTTGAGAGAGATTTGTCATTAGCAGCAAAAGATGAACACTGTTATAGTCAAATGCAACATGTACTGAGTATAAAGAAACTTACTCCTAGCTTTCCTATGAAGTTATCAAAAATGGGTTTACTCTCCTTTTCCTTGTAATGTTTCCAATGGGTGAAGATAGGAACATGATCTCTAACAACGACACCAGCTTCGGAAGCAAATTTCGCCGCTTGAACCGGGTCATGGGGTCTTTTGAATCCATCTGCAACAGTTATAGGCAACTTGCTCTTCATCGATTGTGTCATCTTGTCAAGCAATACCCCTTTTGTTCGTGTCCTAGCCTTTCTTGGGGTAGGCTCTACAAAAGACCAATCAATTGAGAATGTTAGTGCTAATAAAATGACAAGATGTAACATAGCAGCAGCAGCAACATGTGACACATAAATGATAAACAACAGCAGTTAACACAGATCTTGTAATGCACAAGTTAATACAACATCTAATCCAACTAGTTTATGCCCAGGACTTAAACCATCTACATTATTATCTCTATTTCCCTTCCACAAACATCATCATTCACAAAAAAGAGTCATCAGCAACATGTAACATGTAATATAGCAGCAGCAGCAGCAACAAAAGAGGTAGCAGCAGTAACATAGCAGCATCAGCAACATGTGACATAGCAGCAACAGTAAAAAAAGAGGCAATGTTAGCAAATGCTACTTGCCTTCAGCTCCTGCTTGCGTCATTTCTTCAGGGTGCACCTCTTCTTCCCCCTCAGGCTGCTCTCCTTCACCACCAAAACCATCATTCTCATAAGCCCCATGGTAGGACCAGTCAACACCGTGATCTTCTGACATTGGAGGTAACCCTTGCTGATCTTCATCACTTGGTTGTGTTGGCTGTTGGCGCCCTTGCTGATCTTCATCCCTTGGTTGAGTTGGCTGTTGCCTTGTGGAGGAGGACCTTATTGCCACACCTGGA
This sequence comes from Panicum virgatum, assembly GCF_016808335.1. Taxonomy (NCBI): domain Eukaryota; kingdom Viridiplantae; phylum Streptophyta; class Magnoliopsida; order Poales; family Poaceae; genus Panicum; species Panicum virgatum. Next base: position 22,674,753 of record NC_053151.1, read on the forward strand.
GGCCTCTCATTGGAAGGACTTGGCCTGATTCTCTTACCCTGGGTTCCTCCTTGAACAGCTACATCTTTAGCTTCAGCAGGTCGCTCATCTGGAGCTTGAGACCTCACTCGCTTACTCTTTCTTGCACCTCCAGGTGGCATTTCTACAGTTCCTTTTCGGCGCCTTGCACTGATTTTCTTTCAAAAACGTTTAGGAGGCTATAGTAGGAGAGAAAAAGATCTTGTTAGCACGTGAATGAATTAGAAAAACAAGTCAAGTAATGAACTGCTGCCAGAAGTAAGAAATGCAAGTGTTCATCACATCCCCAGGTACCTCAATAATCATTAGAGGAACAGGCTGGTCGACTAGCTCCTCATCTAATGACGTATCATCATTGGTGTCTCCCTGAACCTGCTCCGCAGTTTCAGGGAGATAATCCGAATCATATGTGTCTCCAGGACGACTACCCTGTTCCCCTTCCCTTATTCCCGTTGAACTTGCAGATGCATTTGCAAATGAATTTACAGTTGCTGAAAATTTGTTGAGGCCAAGTGCTTCAAATCTTGCATTATTCTCTGCTATGTTCTTGTCCCGTAGCCTCTCGTAATCAGTTTGTGCAGTTTCTTACACGCGTAAACACATAATACGACAGGTGAGGGTGTTGCATTCATAGAAATTCTAATTATTCATAACATAGACTACCTCAATTCTAATTGCCTAATGCTTGGTTTCTAGCTTTCTACAGCAAGTACAGAGATTAATCATGTATCAGAGTCCAATAAGTATCTCCAGCAGAGCTAATGCTAGTAACTTACAGAATATAATCAGATCCAACAAGTACGATCATAAATGTTGCAACATGATAATGAATCAACTCCCTATTTATCCATGCGCAGGCAGTTCATGCTAGCCTAATAATATTCTGAAACACCACATTTGGTTTTAGTCACTCCCACCTACTTTTGCATATGCGGGACAGAAGATTTGAGTTATTGTTATGTTGCAAATGGATAGTTATGTAAACATAGCATGGCAAGCAAAATTCTGAGGACAAGCTGTACATAGTGGCAGTAACATCAGTTTTTGCAAATCATACAAGCATATGCATAATTTTCTAGCAGATAGGGTTAGCCTTTACCGCCTTCAGTTTGTACTTGTAACCAAACAAAAACCAATCAGTATCTCCTACAAAAGCTATGGTACAAGTGTATAACCAAACACAAAACAAACCTACAGACCACTTGCATTCTGAGAACATAACATGACGACAGGTGAGGATGTTGCATTCATAGAAACACAGCAGTAGATAATCATATATAAACACAGATCTTGTAATGCAGAAGTTAACCCATCACCTGCTAATCATATAGCTTCAAACAAAGGTCTTGTCGTTTTGTGGCATGCAGGTTTGGGGCATGGTTAATTATTACCAAATAAAGGTTGTTGCAGTAAAATGTTTTTGTTACAGGCTGATGGTGGCTCCTATTCTTCCTCATTTGACTAGCAGTTAGCAGGGAACCAAAAATGCATTATTATACTACTAATCACATGGAACCAGCCATCAGGGATTTTCAGTAAAGATAAAACTGTCCAAAAGAAATGATTTTCTCATTTTTGCTGTCTCGGGTTCACAGCAATCATGTCCATGGTAAAATGTTTTCTCAGACACAGTTACCACTCGCCAGCTCAAGCAACCAGGACACGAAACTGTCCAAAGAAAAATCAGGACATGAAGGCCACAGTTTAAAAAAAAAATGCAACGCGACAATGACAGCGTCAGAACTCACTCTACCAAACTAGCTCACACCTAAGACAAACCGAGGCACATTATCAGCTATCACTCAGCTCTCCCTCCTCCAGGTCTGGTGACTCTTCCACGTTCCAGTATTGAACCCCAGATGCATATCTAGATAATTCACTAGCCACCTCATCATATTTCATTCCTCCAATATTCTTCTTCCTCTGTTTAATATTTTGTGTGTCTCCAGCACCAGCTGAATCTTCTTGACTATTTATTTGAAGCTGCAAGGCCAGATTTCGAAGAAGTGCCTCCCGGTTGAACGGGCGCAGGGCAGTGGCCCAAGCACGCTTCCAGCCACCAAGTTGTTGGCTTCAGTAGACGCTTCTGACAAGCGTAGTTTTCCCAATACCACCCATCCCCCAAACAGATATCACCTTGAAGTTGTGGCTGTCGTTTGGGTGACCAACTAAATCAATAACTTTTTGTTTTTCTGTTGATCAGCCAACAACAACATCTTCAGGGGTGACTACCCTTGTTTTGCTGTGATCAAGCTTCCTTTCAGCTGCTGAGATTGTGTACACAGCATTTTCAGCACGCACACCATATGGTTGTTGCCCCTCTATCTTAGTAGCGGTCACAGGCTTAGCAGAGCACACTTCAGGCTTCTCAACCTAAACATGAGTCAAATAGTTAAAACCTTTATATATTGATGGTTCTCAGTTGTACTATTAATATGTAAGGATTAAATATCTGATTTTTTTTAAAAAAAACAAGATGCATACTTGAGTTTGAAATTCCAAAAATCTTGGATCCTTAAACTTGTGTTAATGAACATCTAGGACGATGCCCTATCCAAGTCTACAGTTTTTTGTATTTATTCAAATACTAAGTTATTCAAGCATTTCTTTCAGTAAACCCAACTGATACAATTGGCCAAACCTACTAGAAGTAAAGCATATTTTGACGTGCAATACTATTCTATCATTGAAGACTAAGTTACACCGCCGTCAAATTTGATCTTTTACTGGCACCAAATGAGCCTTGGCAGATTCTACAATTTTTACTATAATATTTGATGAATCTTCTGGCAAATAGTATGAGCCAGCAGCTGATGTTACCTCATTACAATCAGCTGCAGCAGTTGGTTCCTCTTCCGTTGCACAACCAACAACGTAATCACCAGCAACAGTTGATTCCTCTGCAAGTGCACTCCCAACAGCATAATCATCAGCAGCTTGGGAGTTGGTTCCTCCATGCTCTTTGTTTCAGCTTGAGACTAAAACAAGAACCTCTGGAACTAGTGGCAAAAGTAGATCAATGCATCAAGAATGAAAAAGCCACTGCTAACTAAAACATGGTCAAAATCTGATGTAACTAAATCAGCAGTGCAGATGTAAGTAAATATGCTTATAACTAGCAAACTGCACATATTCCAAAACAACAATAGGATTGTGAATCAGTAATTATACCTAAAGTTATGGCAAGTGCTTGAACTGTATGGGAAAAAAAATCAGATCACAGCATTTACATAGAAATAGCATGTTCAGTGCAAACATTTACATACTAAGCAGCTAGGCACAACACAGCTGTGAAGTGTTCCTCACCTTTTGTTAGTTCTAGCAATTTCAGGGATCATCTCCATCTACCTCCTCATCTTCATCTTCAGCGTTTTCATTGCCATTATCACTAAAATATTCCATCACAGTATCATCTTCCTCCTCCTCTGCATCTACAGAAACGTTGGCTCGCTTCTTGCTTCTTATAAGTTCATGTAAACAACCATCAATTCTAGTATATTTGCCATCCTGATTATTGACCTCAACCTCATCACCATCACCTTGCTGCACTTCGCCATCACCCTCACCTTGCTGCACTGTATGAAAATAGCAGTCTTCTTGGTAAACGAGGTCAATTTTTTCAGCCACATTATACACGTCCCTATGCTCAAATTTCTGCACTACTTGCCAAATCTTTCCCAAAGCTGTGTCTTCCATGTAGAATACCTTTTTGGATTGAGTTGCCAAAATGTAAGGGTCAGACTTGTACCACAATGACTGAATGTTAATGGATTTGAAATGTCCATCATCCCTGATGCCTGTTGTCTTGCCTACTACTTGATTGTACCAATCACATCCAAAGAGAACCACAGACCGAGTGGCTGGTGCAGTGGCGTTATACTACAGCTCAATAATCTCATTAAGGACACCATAAAAATCAATTTCAGCATCACCATGAGTACCTGGAGTCATTACACCACTGTTCTGAGTCTGCTAGTATTTCTCACGGTGCACTGTGTTATACCTGACTCCATTGACAATGCAAGCAGACCAAAACCCCACTCGAAGATCAGGAAAACAAGACAAAGCATACAATCCATCAGTAACCTCTTCTGGATGATCTGTACGCTTCTTGGCGATCTAGGTTCAAACAAAGAATACAAGGAGTAAGATGCGGAAATTGATGCTCAAACAAAGAATACTAGCAGTGAGATGCTGAAACAATGAATACTAGTACTGCAGGACACTTACATGGCTCCTAAACCAGTTAGGAAAACCATTTTCAAGCCTTTTTTCAACATCATGTGGCCCTTTTTGCAATAACTTTGCCCTGTAGATGCTGTCCGAAAAAGCATAACCATCAGCAAAGCTTCACTTGCAATTCAGGATAAGACTATTTTGCATATAAATAAAAACGATACTTACTCCACATATGGCTCAGCTTCTGTACAATTGTTTAGAACATACCAAACTAGTCTGAAATACATCTTATCATCGATGTATGTCCTCCTGTCAGCTCCTACGAGTTTGACACCATGCTTAAAAATTTCAGGGTCACTATCTAATGGTTCATCTACATTGATGGCATCATTACTGTTGAATTTGTTGTCGACATCCGCCATATACCTCGAACAAAATGTCAAGGTGTCACTTGCGCCATAGGCCTCCGCAATTGATCCTTCAGGCCTCGCCCTGTTACTCACAAAATTCTTCAAAGTACCCAATCTCCTCTCTATTGGGTACATCCATCCATACTGAACAGGGCCTCTAAGCAATGCCTCATCAGGTAGATGCACAGCTAGGTGCACCATGACATCAAAAAAGGCTGGAGGGAAAATTTTCTCAAGCTTGCAAAGGATAACTGGGATTTTCTCATTTAGTCCTTTCACAACATCTATCTTCAGATTTCTACTACACAATTCTCTGAAAAAATCCCCAAGCTCCGCAATTGCTTCATACACATCTTGCCTCACCAATCCTCTTAATCCAGCAAGCATGATATTTTGCAGTAGTACATGGCCAAAATGAGTTTTCAGCCGCCCGTGCAACTAGGTACTATCTGCACTTATGAATCTGCCTAGGTTGGCTGCATAACCATGTGGAAACTTCACACCTTTGAGGAACTTGCAGAATCTAGTTCTATTTTCCTTGTTCAATACATAGAAAGCCTCTGGCATCCTACACCCATCTCCATCCTCTCGCAAGTGAAATTCGTGTCTAATGCCCATATCATACAAATCCAACCTTGCATTTTTGGTGTCCTTGTTCTTGCCCTCAATTTTGAGTAATATGCCTAGGAGGGCATCACAAATGTTCTTCTCTATGTGCATAATATCGAGATTGTGTGGCAGCAACAAGTCCTTCCAATATGGTAGCTACCACAACCCAACTTTGCGACTCCAAATTTTGGGGCTGCTTTTCTCCCCATGCTTCCTTTTCCTGGGTGCGGGTGCGGGATGCTTTCCTGGCCTCACATCTTTCACCTTCTCTAGTTCCGCTTGAACCTCTTTACTACTGAATTTGCCCGGCGCATCCCTGGTTTCACGGCAGCCATCAAAAGCCAAGCTTTTCCGCCACTCATGATCCTTTGGAAGAAAACGACGATGGCCAATGTAAGCAATCTTACCCCTCAGTGCCCGTGACAAAGGATTTTTGTCACAGTGGATACATGCATAATAACCTTTTGTGGTTCACCCCGACAAGGTGCTCAAGGCTGGATAATCATGTATGCACCACAACACAGCGGCACGAAGATCAAACTTTTTACCGCTAACAGCATCACAAGTGGACACTCCTTTCCAAAGAGCAAGCAATTCTTCAATTAGAGGCTTGAGAAACAAGTCAAAATCTTTTCCAGGAGATGATGGACCCGGGATGAGCAAAGACATAAAACAGTTGGCTGAATTGACACATTCCCATGGTGGTAGGTTCAGAGGTGTCACAAGCACTGGCCACATGCTATATTGAGTGCTCATGTTGCCAAAAGGGTTGAAACCATCTGTAGCTAGGGAAAGCCTCAAGTTCCTTGCATCCGCTGCAAAAGATTGATACTTTCTATCAAAGTCCTTCCATGCCTCCCCATCAGCTGGATGGCTCATTTCATTGGCGACTGGCTTCCTACCCACCTTGTGCCACTGGGCCTCCTCAGAAGTTCGTTTCATGGCAAACATCCTCTTCAGCCTTGGTATAAGTGGAAAGTGCCTCAAGACTTTATGAGGAACCCGCCTGCCACTCTCACCACCTTCCCATCTAGATTCATCACAAACTGGGCATGCTTCTAGGTTGACATAATCCGTGTCAAACACCTAAGACTTACGAAACAAAACACAATTGTTCTTGCACACATGGATTGATTCATATGCCATGCCCAATTCACGAAGATACTTCTTCGCCTCGTCATACGACTTTGGAAACTGACACTGAGGGAATGCATCGGACAATAACTTCAACAATGCAGTAAAAAAGTTATTGCCAAGTCGATAGCGAGACTTCATATAGAGGTCTCACTAGAAAGGAGAATCTAGAATGCGCTGATCCCAGGCAAAGTGACCGCTTGCCATCGGCAAGAACTTTGGCAAAACTTGGAGTCCCTCCATCTTCCTCTACTGCTGTGTACAAATCTGATATCATCTCCGTGACTCCGTGATCATCATCTTGGTCATCAGCTTGGTCATGATCTTGGTCATCCTCACCCAAATGTATCCCTCCACCATCATCATATTCATCAGGCTGCACCTCCTCCCCTCTGAACTCAGCAACCTGGCCATCTGGAGACTCTCCATGATGAACCCAACGAGTGTACAAAAGTGACACTCCAAAGATGTGTATATGGTCATTCACTTCATGCTGAGGCTGTAAAGTTTGATTAAGACATCTGCGGCAGGGACAATGTATCTTGCTGTCTGCAGGGAACTGCCCTCTAACAAATTCCATGAACTGTTCCACTCCGTCCATGTAGGCAGGTGTGAAACGTCTCCCATGAATCCAACTTCGATCCATCTATTTTAGCATACATGTGCAAAATCAGAGTCAAAATACTATAACGGAACCTCAAATACAACTTAACAGAAAATGATTTACTAATTAACATACTGAAAAAGTAGTAACTGGTCATATCATTTGGGCCCCTAAATCCTTACTGGATGAATGCACATCATTACCAAAAGTGACACTAGTCCAATCTACCGAACCCTAGAATCTTGAAACAGCACAATAACAGCATACACTACCAGCACAACGAGAAAAGGAAAAAGCTGGAGATATTTGGTCAAAGAAGTCACCTTGCCGCCGCCGTCAACCGGGGAAGCCGCCACGGGGACACTACCGCGCTGCCGCCGCTGTGCGCCCGCCGGGGATGCCGCTGTACTCCCTCCGCCGTGCGCCGGCGGCACTACCGCAGTCCCGCCACTGTTCGCTGGGGACAACGCCCGTGCGCCGGGGAAAACGCCGCGGATCCGCCACCGTGCGCCGTGGACGCCGCCGCTGTGTGCCCGACTTGACACGCCGGCGCCGCAAGATTCGATTTGTGTCTCTAGGGTTCGATGGCGCAGTGGAGAACATATGGAAACCATTCGCTAATTAAACAAATAAAAAATATAAGTCTCCTTTCACAAGAACGTTCAATGGCACAGTGGTAACGCTTTCTCTTAGCTTCCGTCTGGTATGCGGTTCGAATCCTGGGAAACGCAGGTGCAGGTTTTTTGCCGATTAAACCTGGGACCGTTCCATGGCCCGCTGTTGTTGCTGGGCCGCGAAGGCAAAAAAGATGATTGCCGGAGATCCGAAGACAGCCGGCCCAATAGATACGCAAAGGCCCAGAGGGATCGTAGGGGCCGACGTTGACGTGGAGAGCCACCTGGTCGTGGGACCCTGCCGGAGTAGAGGGCCCGCGTGGACATGGGACCCACCGGTTCTGTCAAGTGGGACCCACGTCGCCACGTGGACAAGATGGGACCCGCCGGTTCTGTCAGGCGGGACCACGGTGCATCTATGACGAATCGTTTGTGCCTTCTATGACGCTCGTCTTCATTTCGTCATTGTTTTCAAGTGGGTTGGCTGCGTCACTCGTCATCTGTGACGAAGTAATAAATTTCATCATTAAAAATAATGTTCAATGACGAATTGCAGAAACGTCACTATCAAATCGTCATAGAAAATCACATTTGTACTAGTGATTGCATTTCTAGCCTTGCCATTCCACTTGAGTTGTTCCGAGATGGGAGTTCCGGTGAACCCGGTCTTTATTGCTAAACACACTTCGGGGGCAATCGCATCAAAGTATGTGGCCATGCGAACTTTCCAATAAGCAAAGTTCTTGCCCTCGAAGTGAGGAGGTGAACCACCCATCTTGGCCATAGCTCTAGGCGGTGAAGCCTAATGATCCAAATGAGCAACGAGGCTCTGATACTAATTATAAGGATCGATGGACCAAGAGGGTTATGAATTGGGCCTTTTCAAATTTCTAAAATAAAATAAAGCAACCTTAACCTATTCAATACTAGTAAGGCTCAATTCACCAACCGGCTAACTAAGCAACCTACACAAGCAATAAAGGATACAACAAGATATAAATCTAAGCAAGGTAGAGCTAAGTTATGATCTCTAGAGTCAAGCAAATGAATAAATTGCATGAAAGTAAGTGCTTGAATGTAAAGAGTAGGCAAGACATGACCGGATTTTTTCCCGTGGTGTCGATGTGTTGGCACACACCCCTAATCCACATTGTGACACTCACTAAGAGTCTTGTCACCTCCCAAGTCACCAAGACTAGGGTGCTCACTAAGAGTCTCCGTTCACCATCCCGGCGTGGTGGAGCTCAAGCCACGTACAATCTTCTTCGGGCTCCCACAATCAACTTGGCAAACTCCGCAAGAAGCACCTTAATCACCAAGATCGCCTAGGTGATGCCAATCACCAAGAGTAACAAGCTAGGGCCTTCACTTGAGCAAGAACCGAACACCAAGAATGGATGCACACAAGCTTCTCCCTACTCAAGTCCTTAGCCTTGCTTCTTGGATGATTGAATGATCAAATGGGTGGAATGTGAAGCTCAAGGTGGCTCTCAACAATAGAATGAGTGTATGAGTGTTGCCTGGTGTCAAGAGTCTTAAAAATGACCCATTGGAGGGGTATATATAGGCAGCTCACGCGGATAGAGCCGTTGGAGAAAAGCTGCCAGAAAAGTACGCAACGCCGGTTAATCCGACGGTCTTCCAAATGTCATCGTCAGTTCAACCGACGAATGTAAACTGCCCATTCGAAATACTAGCCGTTACAGATCAGGCAATTTAATCGACGTATCATCGGTTTAATCGATGAGTGTAGTTGTCCACTGATTAACTGAAAAACCAACTCTCTGGACAACTGCACCGACACTAACTCAAATCCATCGTCGGTTTAACCGGTGAGTGTAAGCCTGAAAACCCCTGAAAAACCAACATTCTGGACAACTGCACCGACATTAATTTCAAATATCATCGGTTTAACCGGTGTACTCAGTGTCCATGCTTCAGTGATAGCGTTTAACCAACGTATAGAAACTTGAAGGCGTCAGTTAAACCGGTGATAAGTCTTTTTCCCGATTTTGTCTGTTTTGATTTGAGTCTTGAATGAAATCCATCTTTTCTTGAGATATGAGTTGAGTAGCACTTGTTTGAGCTTCCAAGAACCTGAGTGGCCAATGTGTGCATCCATTTTTTATTGACCATGTCCATGCTCAAGTTACCTGGCCTTAACCCTCTTAATAGTGCGACCTCTACAAAACTATAAAACCTATACTAACCTAAGTGTCCTTCTCAACCTTGCGACACTTAGGACTAGAAAGATCCTTAGTCTTGTTACATACTTGAGTTGAATACCGAGATCGCCTTTTTGAATATTGAAATTGAGGGGCCTATTTAACATATGATCCAATGAGCGATAAGATTTCATTAAGCTGCACAAACTCATTAGTCACAATAATAGTTGTCATTAATCACCAAAACATACCTTGAGGGCCTAGATGCTTTCAGATGTGCCATGGCAGGCCGCCTCAAAGCTCCCTTCCTCACGGGCGGCGGGCTGAATCCTTTGCAGACGACTTAAATACGCGACGGGGCATTGTAAGTGGCAGAGTGGCCTTGCTGCCACGATCCACTGAGATCCAGCCCCGCATCGCACGGATTCGTCCCTCCCCCCTCCACCCCCATTCAAAAGTTCAGGCTCGGAAGGATGATGCTCGTCAAAGATATTGCGAGCAAGGATTCATCCCTCCCCCTCAAGGACCATTCAAAACTTTAGGCTCAGATGCGCCATGCTTGTCAAAGATATTGCGAGCAAATATACCGAATAGGAGGGAAGCGGAGTACAAGGAAAAACATGAAGTACTATGATAGTACGATGAGTACGAATATGAGTAAGAACGTACTGGCCACGACGGCTACAATAACCTCAAAAGTGGCCATACCCAAATTTAAGGGTACTATATCACATGGACATCCTAGTAGCAACAATGATGAACAAGACAGCAAGGACCAAGTCATTGAGCAGCCACAAAGATGAATAAGACACCAAGGAACCAAACATCCCCGAACTAATTTCGGTGGACATGATTGTACAAGGTGTCCGGGTATGAACCATACTCTACCCAGATGGAAAGGTTGTACGCTGGACCCAAGCAGACAAAGTTGGGATGAGAACGGATGATATATGTGTGGTATAGGTCATGGGAATTGGTTGAAAGGCAAGAAGGTTTGTAACCCTAGTTCATAGAGTGAAATTTACCTAAAAGAGAATAAAAATGGTTGGTTTCAGTGGAAAATGGTTGTACATGGTAGCCACACATTGTTCCATGTTCATCCGGGTTCAAATGGACCATGTTGCGGTGAAAACAGACTAAAAACGTGTGCTATAGGTCATGGGAGGCGAAAACCTAGGCCGAACGACCATTCGGTATGTAACCCTGGCCAAAAAATGGAAATGGCCCACAACGGGATGGAAACGGTTCATTTCGGTCCGAAATGTTGTACATGGCACCCGCACATGGAACTATGTCCATCCAGGTGGAAACAAACCATGCTAGGGTGAAAATAGATGAAAAACGTGGGCTATAGGTCATGGGAGGCGAAAACATAGGCCGAACGACCATTCGGTATGTAACCCTGGACAAAAAATAGAAACGGACGACAACGGAATGGAAACAGATCATTTCGGTCGGAAATGTTGTACATGGCACCCGCACATGGAACTATGTCCGTTCGGGTGCAAACGAACCATGGTAGGATGAAAATAGTTGAGAAACGTGTGCTATAGGTCACGGGAGGCAAAACATAGGCCAAACGGCCATTCGGCATGTCAACATGGCAAAGAAGTGGAAACATCCCAAAACGGCCCAAAAACATGAAATCAGGCTCAATGCAGAGAAAACGAGTCAAGGACGGGCGAATTCGGCCTCCGGAGGTGATGGGAGGGCTGGATTTCCGATACCTCACTGGACTTCTAGGTCGGAGAATGCCCCCCCCCCCCCCGGTATAGTAGGGGGGAGCTGATGCGCTGAACGGGTACTTGGGAAACAATGTCCGGCCATGTGTTTCGGGTTGTTTTGGGTGCTCCAAGCTGTACCCTCCTAACCTCGCTGTGGTTGGCGACGGCCGGCCAAACCGCGGTTTTCGGCCAGGCTAAACTTCGGTTGGCGGGTGTGGGCTTCGTGTTCCTGGGGATTCCGACGTACGGTCATGTGGCTCATTTCTCAAGTTCGAGCAAGGGGGGCTCGTAGACTGGTCTCGGCGATGGCCTGCTCTCATTTCCTGCGTTCGGCCTTGGGGATTCCGATGCTTCGGTCATATGTCTTTGAACTCATTTCCCAAGACTCGGAGCACAGCACCAACAGACAAGGTCGTTTAGGGGCTTGCCAAGGTAAGCCGGGATGGATTTCAGTTGCTCAGGGATTCCAAATGTTTGGTCATGTTGGCTTTGAACTCATTTCTCAAGTTTGTGCAAGGGGGACTTGTAACACCCGGTTTACAAAAGGATATAACCCGAGCAATCATATACGTGCCAGGATCAAGTCACACGTATATACAATAGAATGAACAGTATATCACAACACATATCATGTAAAAAGATATAATAAAGTGAGTACGAATGTTATTTATTACATTAATGACAAAATGTCTGATACAAATATGCGGAAGCGTAGAACAAGTACGAAACTCTCTCTGAAGCTGGGCGCCACAGGGACGTCGACTGGGAGACGACCTCCTAGAAGTCCTCGTACTCCTGGTAGCTCCGGATGAACTCCTCCGCATCGCTGGGAACTGAGCAGCAGTAGGGTGTCCCCAAAGAGAACAAGAGGAAAAGAGTAGAGTAGGCAAGAGTGAGTACACAACTTGTACTCAACAAGTATAACACAAACTATGAGGCTCTAAGGTTGGCTGACTCAACTGCATTAGCTTTTAATCTTAGCAAAATTTTATTAAAGCTAATTACTATAAGTGGATGATGTGGCGGAACCACCCAAAACTATTGGGCCCGGGTGCACTGATCTTTGTTGCTAAGCAACTCTGACCCAATTTAGCACTCACCGGTAGTTCCTCGAGTGAAGCCTCGATAAAAGCCACGCTATTCCAGGATCAGCAGACAACACTCACACGAAGGTGAGCCCAGAGATTACAACACAAACCATTTCATACATCTCAGAGTGATTGCAGCGGAAAGAAAATTTATTACAAACCATGTTCAGAGTAGCAAAGTACCACGGAGTTCCAACTTCTCAATTATTTAAGTCTCATGTTCAGCGGAAGCAGTAAAGATAACTAGCGAGATAACGTGACGCATCGATAAAGCCCGTACGAATGCATCACTCAGCGGGAGGGTGGTCAGCACCAGCTGAAGGGCCATCCCACTCAACAGACCAACCCGGAGGCAGAGTACAAGGCCAAGTAAGACTCACAAACAGATCTTCAAAGTTAGTACCTGAAAAACAGTGCCACAAGCAAGGCTGAGTATACTCATACTCAGCAAGACTGACCCGTCTCTGGATATAACATAGTCCGATAACTAGACATGCAAGGCTTTTTGGTTGGTGGGGTTTATTTGCCAAAAATGCCGCTAAGTGTTGATCCTTACTTTCAGGTTTTACTTAGCCGGATTCTAGTGGGATTAACCATTCTAAATTTGCAACTAACTCTACTCAAACATGGTAGAGCAATCATTTAATCAACCAGCAGTATTACCATCATCATATTCCACTTGTTACTCTATGTGACCGAAATCATTAAGCAATCTCATGCCGTGAGAGGCGAACGATTCCGAATCGAATTTCAACCTAGCCAGGGGAACCTAGACCACACGCATGGGGATCGACTTCGCTCCCGCCCACGCTACTTTTCCCCTTTCTTTCCAGTCCGTGGATCCGGAACACCCTCCCCGACTACAGAGTCCGACCACTCTGCACCCGTACGTCGCGACATAAAATAAACCCTACTTCTACCAGGAGGGTGCGAGATCGTTCCACTCGCCGGTCCAATCAGGTACTTAAGCTTACCGATTACCATATTTCTCGGTATGTGGCTAGTACTTTCAAACGCTTAATGAAATGAGCCACACACCGCGACCTTAGCCATTTTTGACTACACCAGCGGGGTATCACAACTACACAACCCCGCCCGTTGTCCTTACATTTCAACAGGAATTGAAGTGTTGTGACACCTCAGGTGTCAGTACATTTAAATAAAATCAATGTACCTTAGTTAAAGTTAAAGGAAAATTTTGAGAAATTAATTCAAAGAAAAAGGGTCAAATAAAAGACAAATCATACAAAAGGAATTAAAGGAAAAAGAAAAAGGAGTGAAAAGCTACTCAAAAATTTAATTAAAAAATGTGCACCAAATTTTAGTTGGCTCATGAGAGGTGTTTCAAGTGAAATGTGCTCAATTGAACTTCAGCCAAAATCAATTCAAAAACTGAATAAAACTAAAGTCCTTTTGTGCAAATATGCAAATGTACCAATAGTTCAAAATATGAGTTTCAAATGAAAATTTGCATAACGCGAAAGTTGTAGATCTTGAAAAGTTATGCAAAAGTGGTATTCAACACTTTTCCATTTGAGCCCTCCAAATAGGAGATAATTTTAGTTTACCGAGAGGTCCCTGGAATTTTCAGAAATCGCAAAAGAGCCCCCATCTCCATCTCTCTCTCCCAGCTGGCTCTGTTTCACCCGCCGCCCGCCGTACGCCACCGGTGGACTTCGTCCACCGCGCGCCCGCATCCAAATGGACCGGGAAGTACCCCAACGCCACCTGGCCCGCCCCTTGGCATCTCCTCGCGCGCACACGCGTCCCAGACCCCTTCCCGAGCCGCCACGACACCCCCGGCCGGCGCAGCGCCGCTGCCTCCTCCGCCCGCTCGCCGTCGAGTCGCCCAGGGCCAAATCAACCGCCCCCAGTCTCTACATTCCTCACCCAAGAGCTCCTTGGCCTATAAAGACCCCCAGAACTCCACAGTCGCACCCCTTCTTCCCCTTCTTCCTCCTTCCGCCACTCCGCCATAGCCGCCGAGATCCAGCTGTCGCGGACCGGCTAGCCCAGCCCCACATTGCCCCCTCCGACCACCGCAATAGCTTCACATCTCCTAGTTACTCTCCACGCGTGCGGAATCGAACCCAAACCTCCTCCCGACGCCGTTCCCCTTTTGCGCCGCCGCCGGCGAGCTCAGGCTCACCGCGGACCGGCCAGCTCCGAAGGAGACCGAGCACGACAGCTACCCCAGAAGCATCCACGAGCTCACGCGGTGCTCGTGCGCGTCTTGTTCCCCTACCCCGAGCCCTCCTTCACCTCCAGCGCCGGCGAACCGAACAACCGACCCGCCATCAACGCCGACGAGCTCGAACCCGTGCACCAAACCCTCGAACGCCGACCAGGGTACGTGTTCCTCGATCCCTTCTCTCCCACGCGCCTCCCCGTGGCAGCCCCGGTAAGCCCTGCACCGCAGAACACCACCGGCAAGATGCCACGGCGGAGAAGGCCGGCGAAGGACCCGGTTGTAATTTCTTTTTTTTGTTTAAGGGTGTTTCTGCAAGTTTTTCAGTGTATACCAGTGAACTCCTAAAATGCGAAACAAATCACAGAAAAATCGGAAAAATGCAAACTCAACTGATCTGGATTCCTTGTAACAAGATCTACAAATTTTGTAACATTCACATTTGCAGAAACTCAACCGAATTTAATCTAGGGAAAAGAATAAGAAAACCACCTTATGCATGTTCATGAAGTTCTGCCCATCAAATGACCTTGATTTTTGGATATGTTATCACTAATGGAATTATAAGAACACGGTAAAAAGATGGCATCCAACCAAAATAGTTATCATGTTGGAACAATCAAGATTCTCTAATCTGTTGTTAAATTACTCGATTTAATTCTGGAAAATAGGCACACGAACTTGCTCTTAAATTTTTACTGTATGCATGTGCCTCTGAATATCTGCAAATCCATAAATTTCAGATTTATTAGAGTTCAATTGCTATATACCATGATTTATGCTTGTTGAATCCACTTAATTCTTCATATATAGTTCTTATGCTTAGAAAAATCTATATTTATTTCTGGAGTCTCTTTTTAGCTCTGTGTTCCTGTATAAAAATTTTGAGCTGCAGTTACTGAGTGTTGCTTTGATGGATAATCATGCTTAGCATCTTAGGGCTAAATTTACTATTTTCTTTCTAAGTAATCTACAAGGTTTCTGGTCATGATCTTTGGGAATGATCTTGTTTAGAGTATGTTCTATCTGTAATAAAAAGTTCAGATGCAATACTAGTCAAATGCACCTTGAGAAATTTATGCAAACTCATGCAAAGTTAACTGAATAACTAATTTATCATAGTGAGTTAAATCTTGAAAAAATTTCTAGAGTATGTATAGCTCATGAATAGTCTCTGGTAAAAATTTGGAAACCAAATCCTTAGTAAAACTTTCTGTAGAATTAATCTTGGTTAATGGCTTGTTGTTTTTATTCTTTTTATTACCTTGGCTATATAAGCGTATAAAATCTGGAAAAATTTCAGTGCTGAGTATATGCATTGAGGTTGCTCCCACAAAATTTTTAGTACCAGAACCCATGTTGAACATTCTGTACAAAAAGATGAAGCAACTAGAGTAATCCATTTGCATGAATAGTTATAGTTTTTGCTCTATGGTAGATGCTGAAATTTATACCATGAATGTTCAAGTTTGGATCTGAGTTACTTTAGTGTTTCATCACTAGCTCTTTAGTAGTTGTGTTGTTAAGAAATAATGAAAGCATGCTATGTGTTGAAATTAAAAATGAAAACCCAAAACCCCACTCATTCATGAATAAACGTAGTTATGCTTACTACTCTATAAACGTTTGCCCATGCAATGAAATGTGAAATCGTCACTAAATTAACTTTCGTTGGACTACAACTTTATCGTGAAGGAAAGAAATTGTTATCCATGAATAACTCATAATCTTGCATTGCATATAGAAACGGTTAATCTCGCGGACGGTGACTACGAATTGGTGCCCGCGGACTCTCGTGCGGAGCAGGAGATTAACCTGAACTGTGCTAACTTGTCTCAAGACCTGGGCCAAGCCCCAGAGGCTTTTCTGCCTGACAGTGCCCAAGAAGGCAAGCCCCGGAGCATAATCCCACTATTTTCCGAAATATCATTCTGCTATCTATTTAGTAATGTTTTGTAATATTTTGTTTTCTGCATTTAAGTTTTCTAGGCGTTGATCGAAAACCTTAGACACATGATCCCTAGGAACCTATGTTTGATACCGGATCTTTTTATCGACTAGTTGCCATGCTAAATAGGTACGGTAGAAGTCGATTGGTTTCCTGCCTCTCGCGAGCAAATAGGAATTGTACTGACTTCAATTCCTGTTGAAATGTAAGGACAACGGGCGGGGTTGTGTAGTTGTGATACCCCGCTGGTGTAGTCAAAAATGGCTAAGGTCGCGGTGTGTGGCTCATTTCGTTAAGCGTTTGAAAGTACTAGCCACATACCGAGAAATATGGTAATCGGTAAGCTTAAGTACCTGATTGGACCGGCGACTGGAACGATCTCGCACCCTCCTGGTAGAAGTAGGGTTTATTTTATGTCGCGATGTACGGGTGCAGAGTGGTCGGACTCTGTAGTCGGGGAGGGTGTTCGGGATCCACGGACTGGAAAGAAAGGGGAAAAGTAGCGTGGGCGGGAGCGAAGTCGATCCCCATGCGTGTGGTCTAGGTTCCCCTGGCCAGGTTGAAATTCGATTCGGAATCGTTCGCCTCTCACGGCATGAGATTGCTTAATGATTTCGGTCACATAGAGTAACAAGTGGAATATGATGATGGTAATACTGCTGGTTGATTAAATGATTGCTCTACCATGTTTGAGTAGAGTTAGTTGCAAATTTAGAATGGTTAATCCCACTAGAATCCGGCTAAGTAAAACCTGAAAGTATGGATCAACACTTAGCGGCATTTCTGGCAAACAAACCTCACCAACCAAAAAGCCTTGCATGTCTAGTTATCGGACTATGTTATATCCGGAGACGGGTCAGTCTTGCTGAGTATGAGTATACTCAGCCTTGCTTATGGCACTATTTTTCAGGTACTAACTTTGAAGATCTGTTTGCGAGTCTTACTTGGCCTTGTACTCTGCCTCCGGGTTGGTCTGTTGAGTGGGATGGCCCTTCAGCTGGTGCTGACCACCCTCCCACTGAGTGATGCATTCGTACGGGCTTTATCGATGCGTCACGTTATCTCGCTAGTTATCTTTACTGCTTCCGTTGAACAGGAGACTTAAATAATTGAGTAGTTGGAACTCCGTGGTACTTTGCTACTCTGAACATGGTTTGTAATAAATTTTCTTTCCGCTGCAATCACTCTGAGATGTATGAAATGGTTTGTGTTGTAATCTCTGGGCTCACCTTCGTGTGAGTGTTGTCTACTGATCCTGGAATAGCATGGCTTTTATCGAGGCTTCACTCGAGGAACTACCGGTGAGTGCCAAATTGGGTCAGAGTTGCTTAGCAACAAAGATCAGTGCACCCGGGCCCAGTAGTTTTGGGTGGTTCCGCCACAGCTGGCATTAGAGCTCGCAGACAGCCTACCAGAGATGGCAACCTCGGTTTTCAAAACAACAATTTAAAAACTTGACTTCAAAACTACTAAAGTTTTTGAAAGAGTTTAGGATCTCCAAGGACAAGTCTAGGATGTAAAGCCCTAGGGAATCTTATGGGTATAATCAGGTGGCTTATTTTGTATGGCTAACTTCCAGCACATTACCTTTCAGTATTTAAATTCTGTAATTTAAATTCTACAACTACATCATCGCCACGGAGGTATGCTTACTCAGTCAGCTAAGGGAGTCTGACCTTCCCGTCGGTGATGCGAGCCGAATGCTGGAGCTCAAGCAGTGGCCTACTTGAGCTGCTGCCCATATACCAACTTCGGTTGAATATATGGGGAGTAATGGTTCGAAATTGGAGTTCAATTCCCCGTCAAAGACGGTACTCGGTCAATACGTTGTTTCGATAACATATGCTTAATGTTGTCTATACGGCAGTAATGGTATGGATGCCGATTCTATAGTGATCGGTAATGTATGGGAACGCTTTCGTGAGTGCTGGCACGAAAGGTTCATTTTATATACTGTCAATCTTCTGCAGGTACGCTAACTCGAAATCGAATTATAGGCTATCTAGCTATATCGAGTAGCTATATAGTGAGAGAAGTAATATGTATGCCACCCAAGTCATTGCGTAAGACCAAGGGTACTTGGCAATTTTTCCTTGGTGAGGACGTATAGGTTCTGCATTCATTCTCAAAAAGGTTAGCAAATAAATCTCTGGAGAAATCGCAAGCAAATCAGCTAAACCACTATCCTAAGGAGTATCCAGAAAGTCTGCAACCTGGTTTCCATGAATTTTAACCTTCTGTTAAGTTACTCAAATCGACTTGGGGTAGTAAGACTAAATGATGTTTCCTAAGTTATCAAGCTTCTGTAAAAATTTGAAAATTTTTGAAGCCTTCTAGTATGGTATTTGTATTTTTGGATCAACCCTGTGTAAAACTGTTAACTCTGAACAGTCTATACAACTGAAATTTTTCGACCTTTATAAGTTGTTCAAACTAAAAATCGTTAAACATGAAAGTTGTAGACAACTAAGTGATGAACTTACCATAAAAATTTGAAAATTTTTTGACGTCTGGGTTGAGAGTTATAGTCAAAATACACCCTCTCTGGACACTCAGTTTTCCTGGTTGACATCACTCTGAATACCTGAGCATATCACCCCCATGGAATCCGAATTGAGCTTAGTGATGACTAGATGAATCGTTCCTTAATATCAGAGGGATCTGGTGTAAATTTTTGAGAATTTTTGAAGCAAGTTATCTACAGTTTTGGCCATTTCTTTCACTGTTCCAGAGTTAGTAGTTCTTGTTACCCTCAGCTGATCCATCGGTCTTTTGTTGGGACAGATGGAAGAGCTGCTGGTCGTTGACGCACAGGGGCACGTGCACTCCGCTTGCCTGCACTGGGACGGGTTTACCCGCCGTCTTTGGGAGCTTTTGAGTGCAGCTGGTTACCTCCAGCCACCGGTTTACGATGGCCACGAGTTTGTGGAGGACGGAGTTCGTCGCTGCAGTGTGACGATGGTGATCCCACAGCACCCACTCAACGGGTGGGAGCCGATCGTGACTCAGATGGTCGGTCACTACCAGCTGGACACTTGGGAGCTTACCGCCATGAGGGCGATGACCACCTTTTGCTCTTTGCGCCCTCTGGAGGTGGTTCTGACCGCGTTCGGGTTGTTCCCTGCACCTGACCCGGCAGACCCGCTTTGGCTCGACCGGATGGCACACGTGGACGTGGTCGCTACCCTTGACCCAGTCGGGGCACTTCGGACGACAGCGATATGCTTGGACGGTCTTTACAGACTTCACACTTACCAGAGTTACGCCGTCGCTCAGTTGGTGGACCACGCTCAGGCCTTGCACCTGGCGGTCCAGCTGAGAGATGGGCAGCTTCAGGAGGCTAGTACCGAGCTCGAGAGCAGGGCTACTCTTATCGCCCAGCTTCAGGACACTGTGTCGGATCGTGACGCTACGATCAACTTCTTGGAGGACCAGTTTCACGACCTGCAGCTTGAGTTGGACGAGGCCCAGGGGCAGCTCCACGCGATACAGCACGCGCAGGATGCCCTTCACGCACCTCCCGACGAGATGTAGGTGGACGAGGAGGACGAGCCCCAGGAGATCGAGGGCTTTTCAGAGATGGACTCCGAGGACCAGGCACCGCAGCCCGCACCGGTTGAGGTTCACACACCCGCGGCGAGTGAGGCATCGGTCAACATGTAGACCGAGGCGCTGTTTCTTAGCTTTTGTAGACTCCTCTTAGTGTAGCCTACTTTTGGATCATGGCTACTAGGCTAACTTAGAGTTGAGTAACCCCCTCAGTACTGATATTAGGAGTGACCAAGTAGAAATGAGAGAACGATGGATGTACTGAACCCCTAATGCTACTAGTGTTAATTATCAGTGATCTGTGAAAAGCTGAAAGCAGCAGCTAGTTCGAATTTTTATCCTCTCTTCCTTTCAGATTTAGCTCCTGAGTTGAATACCAAAGTTGTTACAAATTTCATCGTGGAAATACTCGCAAAATTTCAGCCCAAACGGATCAGTAACACGGGAGATAATCGCCAATTACAGAAGCTCTGTTTTCTGTGAAACAGAAAAACCAGAGGAGGAGTAAATGAATTTTTCGACTAACCTACTCTGGAAATCTGACTTTGTGATGACTACCAAAGTTGTAGATCATGACATTATCTATCTCCTGTAAAAATTTCAAGTTTATATCATGTACAGAACTCCAGTTATGGGCGTTTTTGTATCACTGGTTCTCTACACGACGTGATTTAAGCAATTCCGAATATTTACATGTCATCTTGTGTTGAAATTCCCATTCGAGATGATGATAATGATGGGTCTAATGCAAAAGTACTCACATTTCAGATGGTGGGATCGACTCGAGGCACCCCTAGTGGTTTTGGAGCCGGGGGGAATGGCGATCCACCTCCACCTCCTCCACCAGTGGGTATTGCTGAGGTT
The DNA here is from genome assembly GCF_016808335.1 of Panicum virgatum. NCBI lineage: Eukaryota > Viridiplantae > Streptophyta > Magnoliopsida > Poales > Poaceae > Panicum > Panicum virgatum. The sequence goes on from NC_053151.1 coordinate 22,695,847, forward strand.
CTTGCCGCCCAGACGGAGATTTTGCGGCAGTTGGTTCAAGCTCAGCAACAACCGCGGGGTGGGCATCATGCTCATCACGCACAGGAAGCGAGCTACCAAGATTTCCTCAGTACTCAGCCTCCGCTGTTCAATAAAGCGGATGAGCCTCTGGACGCAGACGCTTGGATTCGCACGATCGAGTCCAAGTTTTCTCTATTGACTACTCCTTGTTCCGAAGCGAACAAGACTCGCTATGCCGCGCAGCAGCTTCGCGGATCAGCTCGTATGTGGTGGGATCATTACCACGGGATGCTACCGGCTGATCATGTGGTGAATTGGAATGAGTTCAAATTGGCTTTTCGAGACCATCATATTCCAGCTGGACTTCTTGACCGTAAGCTCAACGAGTTCTTGGCCTTAACTCAGGGCGCTCGTACTGTGGTACAGTATGCCCAAGTATTCCATCAATTGTGTCAATATGATGGACATCACGCGGATACTGACGCTAAGAAGCGTGAACGCTTCCGTCGAGGCCTTAGTACCAAGTTACAGGAGAGGCTAAATCTTGTCAGAGCCGACTCATTCAATGAATTGGTGAATATGGATATATCTCAGGAGGATCTGATTTCTGCACACCGCGCTGAAAAGAAGTGCAAGGCACCTGCTGGACCCTCGAGTGCCTCTGCACCGAGGTATCGTATTGTGCAGAATAACCCACCCGCACCCTCTCAGAAGGCCCCTCCGCCATGGCGTTGGATTATTCGACCTCCTCAACAGCAGCAGCAGACTCGATTCGGGTTTCCTCAGCAAGCTCGATTTGCACCTCAGCAGCAGCAGAACGGCCCTAGGCCAAATACTCAGCCAGCCGCTCGCCCTGATAATAATAACTGTTGTTTCAGATGCAGGAGTCCGGATCACTTTGCCAAGATGTGCCCCCAGGCGGGACAAGCTCAAGGGCAGGCTTCTCGCAGAAATGATCAGAACAAGGGCAAGAGGCAAACCATTCAAGTCAGGCAGGGCCGACTTAACTTCACCAACCTTGCTGACCTTCCTGAGGGAGTACCAATCATGTCGGGTACATTCTCTATAAACCAACACCCCACAGTTATCTTATTCGATTTTGGTGCATCTCATAGCTTCATTAGTTCTAAATTCGGAGCAAGGGTTGGGTTAGATTTCTATCACACAAAAGGGTCATTCATGATATCTACTCCGGGTGGTAAAGTCGCATCAAACCAAATCGTTCATAATGCGCCACTTAGTTTGGGTAGTAAAACTGTTCCTACCACTTTAATCTTGTTGCCACTAGAAGGTATGGACATTATTCTGGGAATGGTTTGGATGAAAAGACATGGGGTAATGTTAGATATCTCTTCCCGAGCTGTTGAAATAAATTCTCCAACTCATGGTCATTCGGTTCTATATTTACCTCATCACCAATGCAACAACTCTTGTGCCTATGCCATGAAAGATATTCGTCTCGAAGATATTCTGGTAGTCTGTGAATACGCAGACGTGTTTCCGGACGATTTACCTGGTATGCCGCCAGACTGGGATATCGAATTTATCATTGAACTTCAGCCTGGTGCAGCCCCTATTTCAAAAAGGCCATATCGAATGCCGCCTAAAGAATTAGCCGAATTAAAAATCCAGCTGCAAGAACTTCTGGACAAGGGTTTTATTCGCCCAAGTGCTTCACCTTGGGGTTGCCCAGCATTGTTCGTAAAGAAGAAGGATGACAGTCTGAGGTTGGGTGTTGACTACTGGCCTCTCAATGCGGTGACCATCAAAAATAAATATCCACTTCCCCGCATTGATGTACTGTTTGATCAATTGGCTGGAGCAAAGATCTTCTCCAAGATTGATCTTCGTTCGGGTTATCATCAAATTAAAATCCGGCCTTGTGATATTTCCAAGACCGCCTTCTCAACCCGATATGGTCTCTATGAATATTTGGTTATGTCTTTCGGTCTCACCAATGCTCCGGCTTATTTTTTGTATCTCATGAACTCGGTATTCATGCCGGAACTTGACAAGTTTGTCGTAGTTTTTATCAACGACATTTTGATCTATTCCAAGAACGAGGCGGAACATGAGCAACATCTGCGCATTGTTCTTCAACGTCTCAGAGATCATAAGCTATACGCAAAATTCTCCAAGTGTGAATTCTGGCTGGACTCAGTCAAATTTCTGGGTCACACTATATCTAGTGAAGGCATTTCAGTTGATCCCAGCAAAGTACAAGAAGTGATGGACTGGAAACCTCCTACTTCAGTTCATCAGATCCGCATTTTTCTCGGCTTGGCGGGGTATTACCGCAGATTTATTCCGGACTTCTCCAGAATTGCTAAGCCCATGACAGAACTACTAAGGAAGGATGTCAAGTTTAAATGGAGCGCAAAGTGTGATGAAGCATTCCATACATTGAGAGCACATCTAACCACTGCACCAGTCTTGGCTCAACCTGACAACAATAAACCATACGACGTTTATTGTGATGCTTCAGGCACTGGTCTTGGTTGTGTCCTAATGCAAGACAATCGGGTTATAGCCTATGCTTCCCGAGCTCTTCGGCCACACGAGCTAAATTATCCCACTCATGATCTTGAACTAGCCGCAGTTATTCATGCTCTCAAGCTTTGGAGACATTATCTTATGGGCACTCATTGCAATATCTATACCGACCATAAGAGTCTCAAATACATTTTCACTCAAAGTGAGCTGAATATGAGACAACGAAGATGGCTAGAATTAATCAAAGATTATGACCTGGAGGTTCATTATCATCCGGGCAAGGCAAATGTTGTAGCCAATGCGCTCAGTCGCAAGGTTCACTGCAACTGCCTTTAAGTGGAGTCGTATAATGACACATTGTGTGCTGAAATGCAAAGGCTGAAATTGGAGATCATCCCTCAAGGTTCTTTGAATCATATTTCGGTGGAACCGACACTCTATGACAAGGTCATCATGGCACAATTACACGACAAAAGTGTTGGCATCATTAAGTAGAAGGTAGTAGAAGGTGAAAATAAATATAAGTGTTTCCGAGTGGACCATAAAGGAATTTTGTGGTTCGAGGATTGCCTAGTCGTTCCCAAGAATCCTGAGCTGCGGAAACAAATCCTGGACGAAGCACATCTCTCTAAATTCTCTATTCATCCGGGTAGCACCAAGATGTACCAAGATCTCAGGCAAAATTTTTGGTGGACTCGCATGAACAGAGAGATTGCCAAATATGTCGCAGAATGTGACACCTGCCAGAGAGTGAAAGATAGTCACTTGAAAGTTGCTGGAACTCTCCAACCTCTACCAATTCCGTCTTGGAAATGGGAAGATATCAGCATGGATTTCATCGTGGGCTTACCAAATACTTCTCAGCACCATGATTCCATTTGGGTCATTGTTGATAGGCTCACAAAGACTGCTCATTTTATTCCAGTGCATACTGAATATCGAGCCAAGAAATATGCTGAGATCTATATTGATCGGATTGTCTGCCTACACGGTATACCCAAAACGATTATATCGGATCGTGGCCCTCAGTTTGTGGCAAGGTTTTGGGAGCAACTCCAAGAGGCTCTCGGAACTAAATTAATTCGAAGCTCAGCTTACCATCCACAGACTAACGGACAGACCGAAAGGGTGAATCAAATTCTTGAGGATATGCTTCGAGCATGTGTCATCCATTATGACAAGAACTGGGACAAATGTTTATCCTTGGCGGAGTTTTCTTATAACAACAGCTATCAGGCCAGTCTGAAGATGACACCCTTCGAGGCCTTGTATGGTCGACAGTGTCGAACTCCTTTGAGTTGGTCCCAGACTGGAGAACGTCAAATCTTTGGACCTGAATTAGTGGTCGAGGCTGAAGAGAAAGTAAAAATAGTACAAGCAAATCTCCGAGCAGCCCAATCTCGGCAAAAGAGTTATTTCGATAAAAGAAGGGATCCTTTGAAGTTCATGGTTGGTAACCACGTCTATTTACGAGTGTCCCCAACTCGAGGCGTTCAACGTTTCGGAGTCAGGGGTAAGCTCGCACCTCGCTATGTCGGGCCATATGAAATCATTGAAGAATGTGGACCCGTGGCTTATCGTTTGCGACTTCCTTCACGACTTGCCGCCATCCATAATGTTTTCCACATATCCCAACTCAAGAAATGTGTTCGAGTTCCTACGGAAATCATTGATCAACAGGAAATTTTAGTGGAGCCCGATCTCTCATATACCGAATATCCACTCAGAATTCTGGATCAAAAAGAGAGAGGTACTCGTCGAAAGGTGGTAAAAATGTATAAAATTCAGTGGTCTCATCACACTGAAGAAGAAGCCACCTGGGAGACGGAGGATTATCTTAATCGACATTATCCGGGTTTCCTTAGCTCTACCTCAGGTATATCATTTTCCCCACCTCAATTCAATCATCCAATCTCGGGACGAGATTCTTTTTAAGGAGGGTAGGTTGTGACACCTTAGGTGTCAGTACATTTAAATAAAATCAATGTACCTTAGTTAAAGTTAAAGGAAAATTTTGAGAAATTAATTCAAAGAAAAAGGGTCAAATAAAAGACAAATCATACAAAAGGAATTAAAGGAAAAAGAAAAAGGAGTGAAAAGCTACTCAAAAATTTAATTCAAAAATGTGCACCAAATTTTAGTTGGCTCATGAGAGGTGTTTCAAGTGACATGTGCTCAATTGAACTTCAGCCAAAATCAATTCAAAAACTGAATAAAACTAAAGTCCTTTTGTGCAAATATGCAAATGTACCAATAGTTCAAAATGTGAGTTTCAAATGAAAATTTGCATAACACGAAAGTTGTAGATCTTGAAAAGTTATGCAAAAGTGGTATTCAACACTTTTCCATTTGAGCCCTCCAAATAGGAGATAATTTTAGTTTACCGAGAGGTCCCTGGAATTTTCAGAAATCGCAAAAGAGCCCCCATCTCCATCTCTCTCTCCCGGCTGGCTCTGTTTCGCCCGCCGCCCACCGTACGCCGCCGGTGGACTTCGACCACCGCGCGCCCGCGGCCAAATGGACCGGGAAGTACCCCAGCGCCACCTGGCCCGCCCCTTGGCATCTCCTCGCGCGCACACGCGTCCCAGACCCCTTCCCGAGCCGCCACGACACCCCCGGCCGGCGCAGCGCCGCTGCCTCCTCCGCCCGCTCGCCGTCGAGTCGCCCAGGGCCAAATCAACCGCCCCCAGTCACTACATTCCTCACCCAGGAGCTCCTTGGCCTATAAAGACCCCCAGAACTCCACAGTCGCGCCCCTTCTTCCCCTTCTTCCTCCTTCCGCCGCTCCACCATGGCCGCCGAGATCCAGCTCTCGCGGACCGGCTAGCCCAGCCCCACATTGCCCCCTCCGACCACCGCAATAGCTTCGCCATCTCCTAGTTACGCTCCACGCGTGCGGAATCAAACCCAAACCTCCTCCCGACGCCGTTCCCCTTTTGCGCCGCCGCCGGCGAGCTCAGGCTCACCGCGGACCGGCCAGCTCCGAAGGAGACCGAGCACGACAGCTACCCCAGAAGCATCCACGAGCTCACGCGGTGCTCGTGCGCGTCTTGTTCCCCTACCCCGAGCCCTCCTTCACCTCTAGTGCCGGCGAACCGAACAACCGACCCCCCATCAACGCCGACGAGCTCGAACCCGTGCACCAAACCCTCGAACGTCGACCAGGGTAGGTGTTCCTCGATCCCTTCTCTCCCACACGCCTCCCCGTGGCAGCCCCGGTAAGCCCTGCACCGCAGAACACCACCGGCAAGATGCCACGGCGGAGAAGGCCGGCGAAGGACCCGGTTGTAATTTCTTTTTTTCGTTTAAGGGTGTTTCTGCAAGTTTTTCAGTGTATACCAGTGAACTCCAAAAATGCGAAACAAATCACAGAAAAATCGGAAAAATGCAAACTCAACTGATCTGGATTCCTTGTAACAAGATCTACAAATTTTGTTCATGAAGTTCTGCCCATCAAATGACCTTAATTTTTGGATATGTTATCACTAATGGAATTTTAAGAACACAGTAAAAAGATGGCATCCAACCAAAATAGTTATCATGTTGGAACAATCAAGATTCTCTAATCTGTTGTTAACTTACTCGATTTAATTCTGGAAAAGAGTCACATGAACTTGCTCTGAAATTTTTACTGTATGCATATGCCACTGAATACCTGCAAATCCTTAAATAGGCACATGTAATCCATTTGCATGAATAGTTATAGTTTTTGCTCTATGGTAGATGCTGAAATTTATACCATGAATGTTCAAGTTTGGATCTGAGTTACTTTAGTGTTTCATCACTAGCTCTTTAGTAGTTGTGTTGTTAAGAAATAATGAAAGCATGCTATGTGTTGAAATTAAAAATGAAAACCCAAAACCCCACTCATTCATGAATAAACGTAGTTATGCTTACTACTCTATAAATGTTTGCCCATGCAATGAAATGTGAAATCGTCACTAAATTAACTTTCGTTGGACTACAACTTTATCGTGAAGGAAAGAAATTGTTATCCATGAATAACTCATAATCTTGCATTGCATATAGAAACGGTTAATCTCGCGGACGGTGACTACGAATTGGTGCCCGCGGACTCTCGTGCGGAGCAGGAGATTAACCTGAACTGTGCTAACTTGTCTCAAGACCTGGGCCAAGCCCCATAGGCTTTTCTGCCTGACAGTGCCCAAGAAGGCAAGCCCCGGAGCATAATCCCACTATTTTCCGAAATATCATTATGCTATCTATTTAGTAATGTTTTGTAATATTTTGTTTTCTGCATTTAAGTTTTCTAGGCGTTGATCGAAAACCTTAGACACATGATCCCTAGGAACCTATGTTTGATACCGGATCTTTTTATCGACTAGTTGCCATGCTAAATAGGTACGGTAGAAGTCGATTGGTTTCCTGCCTCTCGCGAGCAAATAGGAATTGTACTGACTTCAATTCCTGTTGAAATGTAAGGACAACGGGCGGGGTTGTGTAGTTGTGATACCCCGCTGGTGTAGTCAAAAATGGCTAAGGTCGCGGTGTGTGGCTCATTTCGTTAAGCGTTTGAAAGTACTAGCCACATACCGAGAAATATGGTAATCGGTAAGCTTAAGTACCTGATTGGACCGGCGAGTGGAACGATCTCGCACCCTCCTGGTAGAAGTAGGGTTTATTTTATGTCGCGACGTACGGGTGCAGAGTGGTCGGACTCTGTAGTCGGGGAGGGTGTTCCGGATCCACAGACTGGAAAGAAAGGGGAAAAGTAGCGTGGGCGGGAGCGAAGTCGATCCCCATGCGTGTGGTCTAGGTTCCCCTGGCCAGGTTGAAATTCGATTCGGAATCGTTCGCCTCTCACGGCATGAGATTGCTTAATGATTTCGGTCACATAGAGTAACAAGTGGAATATGATGATGGTAATACTGCTGGTTGATTAAATGATTGCTCTACCATATTTGAGTAGAGTTAGTTGCAAATTTAGAATGGTTAATCCCACTAGAATCTGGCTAAGTAAAACCTGAAAGTAAGGATCAACACTTAGCGGCATTTCTGGCAAACAAACCCCACCAACCAAAAAGCCTTGCATGTCTAGTTATCGGACTATGTTATATCCGGAGACGGGTCAGTCTTGCTGAGTATGAGTATACTCAGCCTTGCTTGTGGCACAGTTTTTCAGGTACTAACTTTGAAGATCTGTTTGCGAGTCTTACTTGGCCTTGTACTCTGCCTCCGGGTTGGTCTGTTGAGTGGGATGGCCCTTCAGCTGGTGCTGACCACCCTCCCACTGAGTGATGCATTCGTACGGGCTTTATCGATGCATCACGTTATCTCGCTAGTTATCTTTACTGCTTCCGCTGAACATGAGACTTAAATAATTGACTAGTTGGAACTCCGTGGTACTTTGCTACTCTGAACATGGTTTGTAATAAATTTTCTTTCCGCTGCAATCACTCTGAGATGTATGAAATGGTTTGTGTTATAATCTCTGGGCTCACCTTCGTGTGAGTGTTGTCTGCTGATCCTGGAATAGCGTGGCTTTTATCGAGGCTTCACTCGAGGAACTACCGGTGAGTGCCAAATTGGGTCAGAGTTGCTTAGCAACAAAGATCAATGCACCCGGGCCCAGTAGTTTTGGGTGGTTCCGCCACAGATGAATTACCATAAACCCAGTTACATAGAAATTAATCAGAATTAATTATGGGCGTAAGAACCAAACCAAACCACCCGGGGAACCCCCGTAATCAAAGGAAGATAAACCCACTAATCAAAAGGAGGATTTGGGCTGCTCATAACTGTGAGCACGGCTAGTATACCAGTTTTATACTCTGCAAAGGTTGCACATCTTTACCCACAAGTCGTGAGCTACGCTAGTTGTTCATCACACTTCCGTAGGTGAGATGACTAGCAAACTCACTACGAGGCCATTACAAAGGACCACGTTGGTAAGGTGTAACCGCTAAGGATTCAGGCTCCGCAATGATGGGGCCCACCTCGACGCGGTACAAGATAACACAGACCAAGCCTCGCAGCGCAGGGACCATTGAAGATCACCCTTTCTCTTGCCCCGTCGGTAAGTTACTCCCGAACCAAAATGACCTAATTAGTAAACCAAGACTGTCCCATTCCAGTCTTGTGGTAGCGCTGTTGTCCCAGGTAGTCGCTCTATGAACCGGTCCTTATGGATTGTGGCCAACCCAGCAATAAGCACCATGCTGGCCCCCTAAACCATGTTTCTAGAAAAAACAATTTTAACGAGATGTGAGCCACTCAAGTACACCGCACAGAGGGCCACTCTCAGAATTAAGTTGCATATACCATTATTCAAATTAATTAAAAAGGACCAAGTGTGTTATAGCACGGCACCTAGCACAACTAACAAAAATGCAACCCAAGGGATATATATATATATATAAAGGATATGAAGTGGTTAGGAAAGTCCTTATAGGCATACAGTATTAAAATGCAATATGAAATTGTATTTAAAAGTGATAGGTGGTGTTTATGTTATACTTGCCTTCCTCAAAGTTCTCCTGCTGCTCAAACTGTCCCGCGGAAGATGGCTCCTGGTACTCGTTCGAAGGATCAACGTCTACTCACGATCGCAACGCCAAAACAAGGTCCAGCACATACACATACATGCAAACAAATGTAAATACTAAGAAACAGTACAACAATACATAAAAATAGCAAACAAAACTAAGTTAGAACTATTCTACGCGTTATAATGATCACGTGGACATAAAGAACACCTAAAACAGAGCTAGAACGCGAAAACTAGGCTTAAAACAGGGTCTAGGGGCTTTTCTGCAAGAAAAACTAAGTTTCCAAGGGTTTTCTACAAAAACCAGGGACCTATACATAATTAAAGAATGAATCTAAGGTCTAACTCACAAAAAGATAGGGGCTGGACTGCCGGTTCTAATTCTAAAGAGCACAGGGGCCTAAACGTTAAAAACTGGGCCTGGTTGGAAATACTTTTGAACTAGAAAGGACCGCGGGTTGATTGCAGGAAAAGCCAGGGACTCTTTAGCAAAACAGCCAGGCCGAAGGGGTATGTTTAGATCTGATCCGCTGAATCTCGATCCGGCGGCTCAGATCTGATGGGCTCTGGTTCTAATCATGGACGTCGATTTCAGATCGGGCAGCCGGAGTGATTCGCGGGCGACGGCGGCGGCGGAACGCACCGGAGTTCTTCTCCCACGGTGGAGGATCACCAGAGCTGGCTGTAACTGGTGTTCCAGAGCTCAGTTCGAGGTGTGGTTTGGCCTGGGAGAGAGTTCGTGGCACGCCTAATCCACCGGAGGGGTTTGCGTAGGGCCGCAGAGGCTGCAGCAGCGAGCTCAGCACCGGAGGCGGGTCTGCGCGACAGGGCTCGCCGGCGTACATGCATTCGCTCGATGCCGGGGGTCGGTTTGGGGTGCTAACGGAACAACAAGCACACACGAGGTACGTCACATCTACTGGGGCTCTCTGCAGGGGCTAAGGCACAGCAGAGCGAGAGCTTGCCATGGTGTGGGGTACGGCATGTTCCTTACCACCTCGTGAAGCTGTGATGGCGTGCAGAAGTCGAGGATTGGCGGTGCCAAGGTGGAATCGCGGCGGCGCAGGGGCGGATCGACGACGCTCCTCCACGAGAAATTCCCGTGCGTGCGGGGCTGAGGTCAAGAGAGGCGGGCTCGGCGACGCTCCTGGTCCCACGACGAAGCTCCTGCATCGGCTTGCGGTAGCAGAGGCGTCGTGGAGCGGCCGGACCACGGTGACGCAGGGTTCTGCTACTCCGGCTCCGGTGGTGGCAGCACTGAGCTAGGGTTTGGTGGCGGCTACGTGGGCGGGGTGAGGCGCAGGGTAGAGCGCAAGGGCATTTAAAGGGAGGAGCCGGGGATCTCAGCGTGCGGGCTTGGGAAAGTCGCTGCGCAATCCTCGGCGAAGATCTCGGCTTGGCTGTTGCATGAGCGGAGGGCGCGGGAGGAGGGAGACGGGGCTGATGTGTGGGCCAGGCATGTCAGCGAGGGAAACGGGTGACGCGTGCGTGGCTGAGTGCGCTGGCCGTGCAAGCCGGGCTGGAGCGAGCGGGGGAGCGCTGGTCCGCGGTGTTGAGCGGAGAGCGGGGAGAGCGCTGGGCCGCGGCGCTGAGTGGAGAGCGGGGCGCTGGGCTACGGCGCTGAGCGGAGAGCGGGGTGCTGGGCTGCGGCGCATGGGCCGAGCGCGCGGGGGGGGGGACTGGGCCGTGTCGGGGAGAGGGAAAGGAAAGGGAGGAGGAGGTCCGGCTGGGCTGCCGAGGTTTAGGTTTGGGCTGGGTTTTGGTTTTCCTATTTCTCTTTTCTTTTTCCTTTTCTTTTTCAAACTAACTCAAATCTATTTGAATTCAAACTAAATTTTGAATTCAAACCCTATGCATTCAAACAAAATAAAACCATGCACCAGCATGAATGCAACAACAAGTTCAAACCTAGAAAAAAAATATAATTACTTGTGAAACTAAATTAGATTAAATGCAAGACTAAACATAATAAACCTTAGAAAATTAATTAAAGCCAATTAAATTTATTATTAGATACTGAAATTTAAATTAGGGTGTTACAAATCCTACCCCCTTAGAGGAATCTCGTCCCGAGATTCTGGGCTGGCTAGCAAAGAGAAACAAGGATGGGATTAAGCTCTACGCACACCTGGTATCACCTGCTGCTGATCCTGATCATTCTGGGCACCCTGCTTGGAGCAGTTCCCGGAAATAAGGTGGGCCTTGTCACCACTGGTACATGCAGAACTGGTGATAGGTCCTGGATCCTGAGCCTTCATGGTTTGTCTAGTGCACACCATTTGGCATTGTTGAACCTGGTTACACCCTTCCACTTTGGATGGGACTGAGCTAGGCACTGGTGCTACCGGTGACCGGCGCTTCTGTGGACTACTTTTGGCATAATGACCTTTTTGCCTGCATTGGTAGCACATGCGGCGGCGGTGAATGGCGCTACTTGGTTGACCTCCCTGTGAACTTAACATCACATCTTGCATTATTTCTGCTGCTTGCTTTTTGGACTCCTTGCGACCGCGTGGCTGAATCACCTTCATAGTGATAGTCAATCCATCAACATAATCATAGAGGGCTTGGTTCTTGACCTGTGTATCTCTAGAGCACTCAGGATCCTTTCTCTTCTGGATGGTCTGTAGCTCATCGACCGATGGAAAGTCAAGTAAAAGGGAATCCTCTGCTAGCTGCTCTTGATGAGACATCTTTCTCTTTGTACTGGAGAACAACCTCTGGGTCCTCCTAGTTGTGGCTTCATCTTCAATCGTACGAACTTGACGACAAAGAACGCCATAGAATTGGCAACACAGACAACCTTTCTCACCATTCTTCGTGTGGTATGTTGCTTGCGAAGACTGATCTTGTACCGTCATCGTCTGCTCCCCAGAAACTGTTGCATGAACACCATCACCCATTGCACTGTCTCCAAGGCCTTTTTGTTCAGCTGACATCTGAGCTGGGATAAAAGGAAGCATAGATTGGTAAGGTCAAAGGAGAGAGAAAACCTCACTATTTAAGGTTCTATCTTATTTAGACAACACTGCCCATGCATCACTGCTGCTAACTCCAGATAGGTGTTACATAAACCCGAAGAAAAGGGAACTATAGCATAGCTCTTCTACCTCGTCTGAGAGATTCCCAAATTCTCCTGTACTATCTGTAGGCAGGGGTGTCACATCCCTACCCCCTTACAGGACCGACGTCCTCGTCGGTTAAACCCGGGGATATCACATCCTCTTCGCGCTATCCTTCTTCTCAACAAGCAAGACAGGAGAAGCCCAAGACATGATAAGGTAGAGGGAACAGATTGTATGGTTTCCCCCCGACGATCTAACTCAATTTTATTACTTAATTCAAATTTAACTTAAGAGCTGATTTACATTTAAGCAAGTTTAACTACTAAACTATGCAATCAACCAAAAATCCAAATCAAACATTTTGCATAAGCACAAGCATACAATATTTCATACCTTCGTCGAGTTTAGCACCCAACTCAACCAACACAACACGTCGCAGGCGTTCTAGCGTACTTTTACAAGGGTAGCCTAAACTTATGGGGTCAATCAGAGGATTCAGGCCAAAGTCTACGGAAGCTAATTATATAGAGAAAAATCAAGGCAAGACAAGTAAGAAATTTAGAATTCAAGGAATATAATAGCAAAATAGTTTCAGCAGACAAGACTTAGAGAGAAGAAGACCCAAAACTCAACCAGTTCTATCTAGGCTTTTGTCATACAGTTGATATAGCTCTGATACCACTCTGTAACACCCGGTTTACAAAAGGACATAAACCGAGCAATCATATATGTGCCAGGATCAAGTCACACGTATATACAATAGAATAAACAGTATATCACAGCACATATCACATAAAAAGATATAATAATGCGAGTACAAATGTTATTTATTACATTAATGACAAAATATCTGATACAAATATGCGGAAGCGTAGAACAAGTACGAAACTCTCACTGAAGCTGGGCGCCATAGGGACGTCGCCTGGGAGACGACCGTCTAGAAGTCCTCGTACTCCTGGTATCTCCGGGTGAACTCCTCCGCGTCGCCGGGAACTGAGCAGCAGTAGGGTGTCCCCAAAGAGAACAAGAGGAAAAGAGTACAGTAGGCAAGAGTGAGTACACAACTTGTACTCAACAAGTATAACACAAACTATGAGGCTCTAAGGTTGGCTGACTCAACTGCATTAGCTTTTAATCTTAGCAAAATTTTATTAAAGCTAATTACTACAAGTGGATGAATTACCATAAACCCAGGTACATAGAAATTAATCCGAATTAATTATGAACTACTGAGAACCAAACCAAACCAAACCACCCGGGGAACCCCCCTAATCAAAGGAAGATAACCCCACTAATCAAAAGGAGGATCTGGGCCGCTCATAACCGTGAGCACGGCTAGTATACCAGTTTTACACTCTATAGAGGTTGCACATCTTTACCCACAAGTCGTGAGCTACGCTAGTTGGTCATCACACTTCCGTAGGTGAGATGACTAGCAAACTCACTATGAGGCCGTTACAAAGGACCACGTTGGTAAGCTGTAACCGCTAAGGATTCAGGCTCCGCAATGATGGGGCCCACCTCGAGGGTGTACAAGATAACACAGACCAAGCCTTGCAGCGCAGGGACCATTGAAGCTCACCCTTCCTCTTGCCCCGTCGGTAAGTTACTCCCGAACCAAAATGACCTAATTAGTAAGCCAAGACCATCTCATTCCAGTCTTGTGGTAGTGCTGTTGTCCCAGGTTGTCGTTCTATGAACCGGTCCTTATGGAGAGTGGCCAACCCAGCAATAAGCACCGTGCTGGACCCCTAAACCGTGTTTCTAGAAAAAACAATTTTAACGAGACGTGAGCCACTCAAGTACACCGCACAGAGGGCCACTCTCAGAATTAAGTTGCATATACCATTAATCAAATTAATTAAAAAGGACCAAGTGTGTTATAGCGCGGCACCTAGCACAACTAACCAAAATGCAACCAAAGGGATATATATATAAAGGATATGAAGTGGTTAGGAAAGTCCTTATAGGCATACAGTATTAAAATGCAGTATAAAATTGTATTTAAAAGTGATAGGTGGTGTTTATGTTATACTTGCCTTCCTTAAAGTTCTCCTGCTGCTCAAACTGTCCCGCAGAAGATGGCTCCTAGTACTCCTCCGAAGGATCAACGTCTACTCATGATCGCAACGCCAAAACAAGGTCCAGCACATACACATACATGCAAACAAAGACAAATGCTAAGAAACAGTACAATAATACATAGAAATAGCAAACAAAACTAAGCTTGAACTATTCTACGCGTTACAATGATCGCGTGGACATAAAGAACACCTAAAACGGATCTAGAACGCGAAAACTAGGCTTAAAACATGGTCTAGGGGACTTTCTGCAAGAAAAACTAAGTTTTCAGGGGTTTTCTGCAAAACCAGGGACCTATACATAATTAAAGGATAGATCTAAGGTCTAACTCACAAAAAGACAGGGGCTGGACTGTGGGTTCTTATTCTAAAGAGCACAGGTTCCTAAACGTTAAAAACTGGGCCTGGTTGGAAATACTTTTGAACTAGAAAGGACCGCGGGTTGATTCCAGGAAAAGCGAGGGACTCTTTAGCAAAATTGCCAGGCCAAAGGGGTATGTTTAGATCTGATCCGCTGAATCTCGATCCGACGGCTCAGATCTGATGGGCTCTGGTTCTAATCATGGACGCGGATTTCAGATCGGGCGGTCGGGGTGATTCGCGGGCAACGGTGGCGGCGGAACACGCCAGAGTTCTTCTCCCACGGTGGAGGATCGCCGGAGCTGGCCATAACTGGCATTCCAGAGCTCAGTTCGAGGTGTGGTTTGGCCTGGGAGAGAGTTCGTGGCACGCCTAATCCACCGGAGTGGTTTGCGTAGGGCTGTAGACGCTGCAGCACCGAGCTCGGCAACAGAGGCGGGTCTGCGTGATGGGGCTCGCCGGCGTACGCGCGTTCGCACGATGCCGGGGGTCAGTTTCGGGTGCTAATGGAACAGCGAGCACACACGAGGTACGGCACATCTACTGGGGCTCTCTGCAGGGGCTAAGGCACAGCGGAGCGAGAGCTTGCCATGGTGCGGCAGCGCTGCAGAACCACGGCGCGCAGAGAGAGAAGGAAAGGGGAAAGGGGGTACGGCGTGTTCCTTACCACCCCATGAAGCTGTGGCGGCGTGCAGAAGTCGAGGATTGGCGGTGCCGAGGTAGAATCGCGGCGGCGCAGGGGCGGGTCGACGGCGCTCCTCCACGAGAAATTCCCGTGCGTGTGGGGCTGAGGTCAGGAGAGCCGGGCTCGGCGACGCTCCTGGTCCCACGGCGAAGCTCCTGCACCGGCTTGCGGTAGCAGAGGCGCGGTGGAGCGGCCGGACCACGGCGGCGCAGGGTTCTTCTACTCCGGCTCCGGTGGCGGCAGCACTGAGCTAGGGTTTGGTGGTGGCTACGGGGGTGGGGTGAGGCGTTTAAAGGGAGGAGCCGGGGATCTCGGCGTGCGAGCTTGGGAAAGTCGCTGCGGAATCCTCGGCGAAGATCTCGGCTTGGCTGTTGCGCGAGCGGAGGGCGCGGGAGGAGGGAGACGGGGCAGATGTGTGGGCCAGGCATGTCAGCGGGGGAAACGGGCAACACGTGCGTGGCTGAGTGCGCTGGGCGTGCGAGCCGGGCTGGAGTGAGCGGGGGAGCGCTGGGCCGCGGTACTGAGTGGAGAGTGGGGAGAGCGCTGGGCCGCAGCGCTGAGCGGAGAGCGGGGCGCTGGGCTGCGGCGCTTGGGCCGAGTGTGGGAAGGGCAGGGAACTGGGCCATGTCGGGGGGAGGGAAAGGAAAGAGTGGAGGAGGGCCGGCTGGGCTGCCGAGGTTTAGGTTTGGGCTAGGTTTTAGTTTTCCTATTTCTCTTTTCTTTTTACTTTTCTTTTTCAAACTAACTCAAATCTATTTGAATTCAAACTAAATTTTGAATTCAAACCCTATGCAATCAAACAAAATAAAACCATGCACCAGCATGAATGCAACAAGAAGTTCAAACCTAGAAAAAATTTTAATTACTTGTGAAACTAAATTAGGTTAAATCAAGACTAAACATAATAAACCTTAGAAAATTAAATAAAGCCAATTAAATTTATTATTAAATACTGAAATTTAAATTAGGGTGTTACAGGACTCGGAGACTGGCCTCGGCGATGGCTTGCTCTTGTTTCCTGCGTTCGGGATTTGGGATTCCGACGCTTCGGTCAACATGTCTTTGAACTCATTCTCTGAGCCTCTGAAATTTACACTGGTTCGCTAAGGCTTGTCACTACTCGATCGAGTTTGGTTGAAGATGGGATGAATATTGTTCGTTATCGCGCTCAGTGGTCCCTTGGCTGCCTTCCTCAAAAGTAGACTCGCAGTGCACTGCGTGGAGGGATGCTTTGGGTGGCTTAGCTGCCGTGTATCGGCTGGCGCATGAGTTGTCTTGGACCTGTGACTGTCAGGAGGCCCCCTGCCGTTGTGCGGCCGACTCTCGATGCCTATGTCCCCTCAGTCCCGTGGGAACAATGCCGACCATTAATGAGTGCTTGCGTGCTGCTACCTGTTTCTTGGGAAGCTGCATTCGCTACAAGTTGCCTTCGTCGCGTCCACCCTTTGGGTGTGATGTGTCGGTTTTATAGCCAATCGGCGTTGCCTCGTGGGTAATGGTCTCATCGGCCAATTCCACCAAGGCTACCTCGCTTGTGCTATCGGTCCCGGATGACACAAATGATATAGGACGAGGCTGCTTTGGCTTCTCATTCATCTCAAAGTTGGAGCCTTCAAATACACGACAGCCAGCCCGGTTGATGCCTAGTGCAGCAGTCGTTGCCGGCTTGTGGAGGAGGATGTGCTACCTGGTTGATCCTACCAGTAGTCATATGCTTGCCTCAAAGATTAAGCCATGCATCTGCAAGTATGAACTAATTCGAACTGTGAAACTGCAAATGGCTCATTAAATTAGTTATAGTTTGTTTGATGGTATGTGCTACTCGGATAACCGTAGTAATTCTAGAGCTAATACGTGCAACAAACCCCGACTTCTGGGAGGGGCGCATTTATTAGATAAAAGGCTGATGCGGGCTCTGCTCACTGATCAGATGATTCATGATAACTCGACGGATCGCACGGCCCTTGTGCCGGCGACGCATCATTCAAATTTCTGCCCTATCAACTTTCGATGGTAGGATAGGGGCCTACCATGGTGGTGTCGGGTGATGGAGAATTAGGGTTTGTTGGCGCTCCTTAAGTACCCCTTTTATTCCTTGTTTATCCTTGATAAGTGCATGAATTTAATATCAAAATCACTAACCATCCTAACCCCGGCCTAATTATTGGTCATTTTCACACTTGCACATATATTTTGGAGGAACTTCATTTTTGCAGGTTTTTGGCCTATTTTGGAGCATGAAATGACGAGGCCCGTGATCAAGCGCTAACACGGAGAAAGACGAAGGCGAAAGCCCAAAGGAAGGACAAAAGCCCATATTGATTCGAAGACCATTCATGCACATCCATCCTCCAAGAGAGCCCAAAGGACCAAGCCCACGAAGATGACATCAAGATACTTCAGGATTAAGCAAAGCAAATGAAGATTTATGGAATGATTCCCTATCCTATCCTTTCCTCGAAGATATCTCCATGATAACGACGTCCAAAGGGGTGCAATCGTGAAGGACATAAACTCTAGAAGATGCGAGGAGTCTACACGCGAAAGATGAGACCGAGGTGGGCCCAAAAGAGGGTAGGCCAGCCGGCCTAGGCCCACGAGCTGGCCGGCCTAGCCCGTTTCCAAGGCGGTTCGGCCTCCCCTTCGACCGGTGGCCTCCTCGGCTTATAAATAGCTCGCACCTTATTCAACTCGCAGCATCCATCCACCCAGAACTCGACGAAAACCTAGGGCCAAGACCGGAGGGAGACGACGGCCGCCGCAAGTCTTCGAAGTTGTCTAGGAGATGTCTTAGGCCGCCCCTAGCCGCCATGGCCTCCCTACGTGGTTGTGCCATGGTGCAGTTCATGAGCTAGTTGGAGTCGTCAATGGTATGTACTCGGTGGTGACGATCCAAACGAATCTATTATGTGAGTAATGATAATCATGTCTTCCGAATCTATTAGCTATCATGTCTCTCCTTTTTTATTTCGTTCTTGCCTTGGGTACGCTTATTCCTAGATCTATTCTCGAGATAGATTGCATGGGGTGTTCTTGTAGCTATGGTGGCTAGGAGTTCATACCGGATATACCCAAGGGGGTTCGACACGTCTAGCGTGCTTCGGGGTGCTTTTGTCCAAAGAGACCATAGTGACAGGGCGTGGCCTGAGTAGAAGGGTTCCCGAGGGGTTGGATTGGAGGTTTTGATTTAAGGATTCTATTGATTGAGATGCATGATTTATTTGCTCGTTAGCTTGAACTACAACTAGATGACAATAGGCCTAGTCATGTCTATGGTTTTGCTATTGTTACACCTATGTTCATGGATGAGATCAACCTTTACACAACACTCATATCTATTAAAGGTTTACTCTATATGTGCAATTCATTCTTCATGATAGAATAGATCCGTTAGATTAGATGGAAAACCATAGGTAGTTCTTTGTCGATCCACAGATTGATAAACCTTGGGGGAGTACTCTAAGGGAAAAGCTACCATGATCCGTGCGCTTGCGGTATATAAATTGGGGCGCTAAGGAGCGTCAACAAGCTTTTCTGGCGCCGTTGTCGGGGATCGGCAACTCGAACCCTAGGGCGATCTATCTAGTTTTTTGGACTAACCCTAATTTTTATTATTGCATATACTCTTGTTTTCTTGTTTGTGTCCTTGAAAGCAGATGGAAAAAGCTAGACACCAAACTTGGACTTTGAGAAGTCCATGATCCACTTCAACAAATTTCAACAATCGGCAATAAGATGATCGAGGTGCCTCGACATGGAACATCGACAACGTCCACATCAACATGACGGCAACAATATCAAGATTCGCTCTTTAGTGGTAGGTGCTAACTTTTGTTAGTGGCCCAGCATCCGATATCGAGTCCCCACTCCCTAAAGGAAAAGATGATAAATAAGGTACGCCGCCGTGTCAATTAATTCTAAAGACTTATGCTTTTGGGAAGAATTGTTTGTTCAAAAAATAGGTATGAAGCATGCCCGCGAAGAAAATCGTGCGATCATAATCATCTATGAAGTGTTACTGTTGTGTTGAGTTTTTCGTCCAAGATTAGTGAAGTACCATGAGAAAATAATAGATTATTTTGAAGCTCCATCAAGTCTTCTTTCCAACAGAATAAGAACCATCAACTTTGGAGATCGGTGTGAAGAGTTATGGTAAAATCTTTCAACGCTGCGCGTTCTGAAATCCCTCTGTACAGATTGCAGCGCCGTAATAAAACAAGTATAACTTCTTTATCCGGAGTTCAATTGGGGCGAATGACCACTTTTTGAAAAGATAATTTGATGCACCTTGCAATGGAGCAGAAGTTTGGTACATGTTCTGCACTAGATGAAGGGGAATTCAACGAGGACAGAGGCAGTAGCAACCGACGAAGAAGGTGATGACGATGTCAAAGGATGATTGGAAGGCTGTGTACGCAAAAGATGATGATTTGAAGTTGACCAAAGCTGGAGGCAACAAGATTAGAAGAACCACAACACCACCTATCGTCTCCAGTGGGATGCTCTATATACTTCTAATCGAGTGATGCTATCAAGGAAGGAAGCCGTTCGGATCATCAACACGAAGCACAGGAGCATCTTCCAATCCCGACACCTTGGGTAGAGCAAGAACAATAGAGAAGACATATCATTGAAGCCGTGATATTTCCTGGTAATCAATGGTGATGACCTTGAAGCCTAGGGACGCACGACACTACGTTCCGAAGACCACATGATCGAGATCATTGACATCTGCAGATGAATTCACAAGAAGATATTATTCTCATCAATGTCCAGCTCGACCTCAGAAGAAAATAGCAGCATATTTTTGGATATTCAAAAGCCCCACGAAGTTCCCGTTCCAACGAATCAAGAACCAAGTCAATCGGAGATTCCTACAAGCGGTTATGACCAAAACATTGAAGGGTGTGCACTCTGAAAATTTCTGGACAGCACGCAGCGCCAAAAGTGAAACGGGCATAACTCCCTCGTTTGGACTCGGTTTAAGATGAATGATCACTCGTTGGAAAGGTAATTTCATAAACATTTCAATATATCTATATTTTGGTATATGTTCTGTTGAGTATACAGGAGATATTCCATGAAGAAGAGGCAGGAGCAACGAGATGAGAACAAGATAGAGAAGATGACGATGACAACAATGAAGGGGAGTTTGGGCGATGCTTTGATCAAGCGTACATGATAAAAATTCAGAGGCTTGGAGTAGAGGAAGAACCCCAATGACATTGGCAAATGAAGGCACAAGCGGTCGACCTTCGACAAACGAAGATGTTGCAAACAAACCACGACGGATTACAAGAGCGCTACATTCAACACATGGAGACGTGAGAAGCAAATCACGACGGACCACGAAGTGTGCATCAAGATGACATCTCGCACAAAGCACCACGACTCCAATGAGTATGAGAAAGCTCCGAGGCTAAAGTATACATTGAATTCTCAAGCTTCTATTGGTTTTGTTGATAATCTTTAAAAATCTCATGCTCGAACCGATAGTAGGAATGAAAGTTTAAGTTCTATGTCTTGTTCTTTTCATGATGATAGGCTAGAGTTTCTTGAGAATGTTGATTCCATACTTAAAGAACCTCTGCCTAATAATGAGCTCCGTGTTATGCAAGAAACACATGCTGCATTTAATTACACAATGCCTTGTTGATGAAATTTAATTGAGGATGTGATTATGTTGCATATGTTTACAAATAATTGCAAATCTTGATCTTGCTTTGCGCTTGGTCAAGCTCATGACCCTAAAAGAGCACATGTCGGGAGAAGCCCCGAATTTCACTAACCATGCAGGACATGAAACTCAAATGATGAGGAGGAAAACTGAGCCCAAAATTTTGAACACCATCATCAACATCTTCAAGTTTCAAGAACGGACGTCGCTAAGCCTCATCAATTTTGTGCACAAGTCCAGAGATTTACAATGCAAGAAAGTTGAATATTCAGGATCTCCATCAAGTCCTCGGTTCAACGCATCCATGATCGATACAATTGAAGACCCACGGGAGGAGCTATGTCTCAAACATCAGAGACGCACGTGCTGAAATCAGCACGGGGCAGATTGCAGTGACGGGAAAAAGGGGCATAACTCCCTCAATTGGAATGCGTTTTGGGAAAATAAAGACTTGTTAGAAAGAATATTTCATGCACCTTGCATTGGATCAATTGGTTGGTGCAACTCCCAATCTGGACAGAGAGGAAAATCCGTGAAAAGAAAGGTAGCGACGAAGGATAACAAAGAAGGAGGTGACGATGATGTGAGAGACGATTGGACAAATTTTCCATTAAGTGTGATTGATTATGTCCAACATGGGAAGTGGAATAAGAGCTACATGGAACACCTTCACCTCTTGCATGAAGGACCATGGCTTCGCATCAATTTGAAGGTAAGGAAGTCGAGCTCTATGACTTTAAATGAAGCGCTTTGCGGGAGGCAACCCGATATTTTATTTTATATATATTAATATGACTGTCTACATTGCACTCTTTAATCGGAATATCAAGTAACATTGTACCATTGGTCTAACAAAAACCACAACTTCATGTTGTTCATTCTAAATGTTATTGAGGGAGCACTTTGTTATTTGATCTTGGGAAACTTGTAGACCTTTTTGTGTGCCTATTAGTGTTTAGAGTCTTTTTATTTGTGTACTTTTAGAGGGAAATATGAAGTGTTGCACCACCCTTTGATTCTAAACTTGTGGCTAATTAACTTAGGCTAACTTTTTGTTTTGTTTTAGACCACCTCATCATGTCATATCATTTTGTTCACCCACCCCGTGTTGCATTGCATACCATGTTGTTTATCTCACCCTTGCATTGCATTGCACATTGCATTTAAAAAAAACTTTTTCTAAAAACATTGACTAGCCTCGCTTTTGAGATCCTAAAACCGTTAGGAAAACCACTCATAGAGCAATCCTAAAAACAATAGGTTATGTTTTTCTTTAAAAAAAATCTAACTTTTGTTTCTCTCTAGTTTTTTAAAAACCACCTTAGATAGAATTTCTATACCCAACACTCTCTCTTAAAATTTTTTGTTTTAAACCAAAAAATATAGGAAACCCATAAACCTACTTCTAAAACCTTGTTAGCTCGGTTGCTAGGTCCTTTTCGATAAATAAATTTTTCATTGACAAAAGCCTCACTTCTTATGAAGTGTCGCGAAGGCTTTTTGTCGCTCTTAGCAATTGTTTTTGAATAAGCTAGTTGCGGAACAACATCAAAAGGTCCTTTCAACCTTGCTAACACTTGTTTTTGCTAACGTTGCATTTTCACTTTGCATCCATTCCATTGTTCATGCCACAAGTTGAGTCTAGAGATGCTTAGTTTGTTGGCATTTGTCTCTACTCCCGACCGTCACCCCGGGGGTAGTGTGTGCACTTGATTGTTTTGCAGGCATGACAAAGCGTTCCCATGAATTCGTGATCAAAGAAGAAATCAAATTCGTCAATACCTCCAAAGTTTGAGAGCAAGCCTAGCTGTTTTCATCAAATTTTGCACATGGACAGAGACGTACAAGGAAGAAAAAGTTGATATTCAGAAGCTCTATGAAATTTTCGTTCCGATGCATCCAAGATCAATGAATTTGGAGACCCGTACAAGGAGATATGGCAAGAACTTTGAACGTTGCACGTTCTGAAATTCTTCGGGACAGATTGCAGCGCTGGGATGAAATGGACATAACTCTCTTGTTCCGAATCAATTTTGGGCAAATGAGTACTCATTGGAAAGAAAAATTCGTGAACTTCGCAATGGAGCAATGTTTCAGTACATGTTTTGTTCTGAAAATTGAAACAAAAATTCATGAAGATGAGGCAGCAATGGGACAATGAGGAATTGAAGGAGGCGACGACAATGTGAAGCAATGATTGGGACCATGACTTAGTACAAGAAGAAGTTGAAGGAAATTGAGGCAACAAAGGTGAAGATACATTGAAGATGATATTCATACAAATGAGGGAAGGACTTCAAGAATTGCAAGATGGTCCATCTTCTCCTTCCATGCCTAGCATCATGCTAAGCATGGGGGAGGATTTCGTGGACAAAGAAGAAAGATCTCATG